>NW_026385159.1:1837-2851 GCF_001194135.2 Octopus bimaculoides | reverse complement strand
CACACACACACACACACACACACACACACACACACACACACACACACACACACGCATACACACACATATATATATAAATGTAAGCATAAATAATTGTCTGTATTTATGTACATATATGTGTGTGCTTTTAGAAATATATGTATTATGAATTTATGCGGTAAGAATTTTTTCTACACAAGCTTTATTAGGCATTACACCTATCTAAATACCAATTTAGGAGCGGCGAAGAAAAAGAGAGCCCACTGGGAGAGCTTCACTATCGTACATCTAAAGCATCGCAATGTGATGTGTTTAAGGGTAGAGCATTTTAAAAAGTGTTGCGTTTTATATATATATATATATATATATATATATATGTATATACAAAAATATATGCGTATACATATTTATATATGTATATTCATGAACGCACATATATATATATTTTCGTACATTTGTGCATATAAATAAACATGTATATAAGTATATGCACATGCATTTATATGCATATACATACAACACTAACACATACACACGCATACACATACACACACATAAATAGTCATTTGAAGTTTATGAAACGCTCCTTAGATCAACACTTCCCAAGTGTAAAATCGTTTGTAAAATTGTTTTTTGCATTCAGTACTTTTCAAACATTCTTGCGTGCATTCAAACGTCTCTGTGTGGTTGTATTCATATATATATATATATATATATATATATATGTGTGTGTATATACATATATACATACGTTGCACCTTTTTTTTAATCAGTGAACAGATGGCAATTTCGAAACGACGAAAGCAATGAATGTTTATGTGAAGTTGACGGTCTTTTGGCGTTCCTGTATGGCTCACCCATGTCTTCCACGCTACAACTGCCACATATATACATACATACATACATACATACTTACATACATACATACATACATACATACATACATACATACATGCATACATACATACATACATACGCACATATATACATACATACATACATATATAGATATAGATACACACACACTCATATATA
>NW_026385159.1:0-1285 GCF_001194135.2 Octopus bimaculoides | reverse complement strand
ATATATATATAATGTACACATGCAAATAAATATACATTGTATAAATATAGATAGACTGATAAACTAAGGGCGGTACTCGAAGCAATCCAGCGAAGCAAAACAAAGAAGATCGTCTTTATGCGGCAAGTTAGCTATTGGAGAAGGTTGAAAAGTTAAGACTCCACTCTTTAGAACGGAGGCGGGAAAGATATGGAGCGATATACATTTGGAACAGCCCGAAAGGACTTGTCTCAAATTTTGGCATTGAATGTTACAGCAACAACAGAATTAGGTGCCACTGCACAGTTTCAAATATCCTAACATCGCCATTAAGATGCAGGGACAGATACTGTATCTCTTTGGCTTCAAAGGTTAACGGCTCTACAATACCAGCCTTAAGAGACCGGGAGATCAGCATGCTATGTATGTAGGCGTCTTCAAAACGAAACTGGATCTTCCCCTGTCAAGAGTTCCGGATGAACCTACGCCACGGTAGGAAACGCAGATGAGGCCACATCTTGTTTCAAGTAGTGGATATGTATCAGAGCTGCATTGCTTGCTGCACCAGATTTAGAAAAGACAAGAGTGGTAGTCCTAAAACAAAGAAGTAAGTTCCGCAAGTGGCACGATTCTATAACAGGGACCATCACTTTGTCAACAAAAATGAAACTCAAAGACGATGCGCAGCTTGTGGAAAATGCACCAAAATTATTTGCATCAAAATGCACCAAATTTATTTGCATCAAAGACTAGAACCCTGACAGTTGCTACTGCTCAGGGTGTCAGTATACCTGAGAATAAACTGTGTCTAAGATGTGGTTTCGCGTTCTTCAAAGCCCTGCAATTTCCCAAACCGGGGTGCACTACTGGATGCAGCTTAAAATGTAACATCTCGTTGCTATAGTGAACAAGCAAGCTTCTAAAGAATTCGTTTTTTGTATGCTTGACTGGCGACTGCGTCGTGAGCCCATTATTGGTTGTCTGAACTTGTGACCTCTTTATTTCATCGGTCAATACATTTTTATCGTAACCGGGATGGGATTAGTTCCCACGCGCGATGAACAATGCACTTCTCATAGTTCGCACTCATCTCTCAATAAGATTTGCACATTTCAATGGTGACATTTTGAGGTGTTTAGTGTTTCTTAACACTCAACGTCTTATTGAACAGTTATGGTACGTTTTAGAAAAAAAAAATAAGTAAGGAGTCGATATCCTCCACCGTCATCAATACCAGAAATGGAGACCGTTTCAGATGAAGAATGGACAAAAATTCCTTTGGAAACAATTCAAACTATGTACGAGT
>NW_026385158.1:0-200 GCF_001194135.2 Octopus bimaculoides | reverse complement strand
TGTATATATGTATGCATGAATGTATGTATGTATGAATGTTTGTTTGTATGAATGTATGCATGTATGCACCCATGTATGTATACATTTACGCAGGTATGTATATATGTATGCATGTATGCATGTGTGTATGTATGTATGTATACATGTATGCAGGTATGTATGCATGTATGTATGCATGTACGTATACATGTGTGCGTGCG
>NW_026385157.1:0-424 GCF_001194135.2 Octopus bimaculoides | reverse complement strand
TGTGTGCGGTGGCTAGTAGTGCTATTTTCTGTATGTTATATATACTCGTACGTTCTGGTGTTTTTGTTATGTATTTGTCTGAATGTTTTTTTTTATCATATCTAATGCGCCTATTATAATAGAAATTGCTTCTGTTTTAGGCTCTACATTCGAGTTACCTCTATTTCCAGATCTTTGTATTTTGAAAGTTTCTCCATTTTTTTAGAGAGATGTTGTCATCTGTTGGTATTGATACATCAGTTAGAAAGTAATTTTTCTTTCTTGGTGATCTCTGACAACTATATCCGACTCGTTAGCCTTGATTTCTCTACGTGTGTGTATTGGCATATCTTAGAGTATGGTTGCTTTCTCATTTTCTGTGACCTTTCCTGGGGTGTGCCTATACCATCTTTCTTCTTTATTATTATTATTATTATTATTATTA
>NW_026385156.1:0-213 GCF_001194135.2 Octopus bimaculoides | reverse complement strand
TGTCTGTCTGTCTGGCTGTCTGTCTGTCTGTCTGGCTGTCTGGCTGTCTGTCTGTCTGCCTGCATCTCCCTTTGTCTTCATATCTGTATCAATCTACTTGTCTGTTTACTTATCTGTATAACTGTATCTATCTTTACATATATTTTTTTATCTATTATACAGATTTATATTTATGTACACACACACACACACACACACACACACACACACACA
>NW_026385155.1:0-515 GCF_001194135.2 Octopus bimaculoides | reverse complement strand
ATATATATATATATATATATATAGCTAGATGCATAAGTTCATACCTACATATAAATGTACACGTGTGTATGTGTGTGTATATATATATATTTATATATGTATACGTATACATATATGTATATATGTATGTGTGTATATATATACATATATATACACACACATATATATTGATAGATAGATAGATAGATACACACATATAGATTGAGAGAAAGCTATATCTCTAAATATATAGATATCATTTGCATGCATGTATTGCAATAATGTTCTGCACATGCACACATGCATGCAAGCATGCAATCGTGCTTACTTACATAAATGCATACAAAACAATGCATGAGATCTATTTAGTCAGAGGGTCAAAAGGATTAAGCTTCCCAGCATATGATTTATAGTTCCAAAGAAACAGATAGCATAAGTATACTTTCTCTTTCTTTTGTGCATGTAGGTGCAGATGTATGTATACATGCATGCATGCATCCATGCATGTATATATGTGAATGTATACACCTCTGTAC
>NW_026385154.1:0-349 GCF_001194135.2 Octopus bimaculoides | reverse complement strand
TTTTAATGAAATTTTCTATGCATATACTATTTATTATGTAGATTCCGAATATACAAAAATGTTCAGTGAAAGTGTTTTGGGAGGAGGGTGGTGGACAATTTTCGGAAATTCCACTTAAATTCCTCTTAACTTCCAGGAAAAATGAATATTTCTTCGTGAAATTTTCTACGAATATACCTTGATGTATGTACATTTCGAGCATGTAGGAATTTTGAAGGAAACAACTGCAGGTTATTTTTGAGAAGTGTTCCCCACTCGGTGGTGTTTCGGAGCAAGTCGTCAATATTTGTTTAATTTTCCTCTATTATGTGCGTAAGTGCATCCATAGATTTCTAATGAAGTAATAGGC
>NW_026385153.1:0-250 GCF_001194135.2 Octopus bimaculoides | reverse complement strand
CTATGACTATCTTTATGTTTATGTCTCCAAGTTGTCTATAAAGTAGGTTTTGTACCAATGCTAGTAAGTATAGAGATAGATGTTTTCAACTTTAAACACGTGTGTTTATATTTTATCTTTGTATACGATTATCTTTCTATACGAATGAATGAATGTTTGTGTGCATGTGTACAAACACGTACGCACACAAATACACACACACATATATACATATGAATGTCTGCGTATATAAATCTAAATTAATAATTAT
>NW_026385152.1:1416-2043 GCF_001194135.2 Octopus bimaculoides | reverse complement strand
ATATATATATATATATATATATACATGTATGTATGTACATATACATGTATGTACATATATATGTATGTATGTATATTATATACATGTATGTACATATATATGTATGTATACTTCACGTTCTGACTAACAGAGAACATGAAATCATGGCATAAAAATACAAATTTTAGTTCGAGTAACAACGCTACGTCTAAAAATTTGATTTTAGGGTGTAAGGGAGATAACCGTTCTTAAGACCTTTTTTTTCCGTTATAAAGGTACAAATCTAGGACTTTCAAAGATAATTATTCTAACAACAAGGTATGTCCTAGCAAAACTGTTTGGTTGATAATTCCATATGGTAAGCGGATCGAATCCAACCTCCCTTACCAGTTTCGTGAAGCTGTAGATAAAAGAATTTTGCCAGAATTAGGTTTTCAAGCACCAAAATCCTTTCAGAAATCATCTCCTCACACAACAATAAGTTGTTACATACAAATCCACTTAATGAAAATAACATTGATATAATTAACACTAACCATTCTTTCAACAATAATGATATATATATATTTATGTGTATATATATATATATGTGTGTATATATATATATATATATATATATGTGTGTGTGTTTTTATATCCTTAATAAAT
>NW_026385152.1:0-1052 GCF_001194135.2 Octopus bimaculoides | reverse complement strand
TATATATATGTATATATATATGTATATATATCTATGTATATATGTCTATATATGTATGTATATATATCTATGTATATATGTCTATATATGTATGTATATATATATTTATGTTTATATATGTATATATATGTGTATGTAAATATATTTATGTCTATATATGTATGTAAATATATTTATGTCTATATATGTATGTATGTGTATGTGTATGTATATATATATATATATATATATATGTGTGTGTGTTTTTATATCCTTAATAAATTCGTAGAACCCGTCAATAATATATTCAGGAAATCAATATTTAATATTTTGAAAGATATACATCCAACATAACATGGTAACATAATAAATTTAAAAGTTTAAAACATAAATATACGGAATATAAATATGAATACATATAAAAATCTAAAAATAGATATATATATATGTTTAAATATATATGCGTATAAAAATTTATGTATAAATAAGCATGAATATTATAAATTCTAAAATATAAAATATAAAGAAACCTAAAGTTTAAAGAATATATATATATACACACACATACATATGTATGTCTGTATACGATGGGCTTCTTTCTGTTTCTGTCTACCAAGTACACTCACAAGATTGTGGTTAGCCCAAGGCTATAATAGAAGACGTTTGTCCAAGTTGCCACACACTGACACTGACCCTGCAACCATGTGGATAGGAAGCAATGTTCTTACCACACAGCCACTTCTGCACTTTATATAACGATGATGCCATAATTATTGCATGCTGCAATAAAAGTTACACAATCTATTTAACTGGACTATAAATACAAATAAGTCAGTGGCATAACTGCAAAACCTACAAAGGATAACATATATCTCATACTAGGATAGGGGCAAATAATGAAATCAGGCAATGAGGTCAAGGTTACCCAACTCAATTAAGATAACCTTTTAAAGAGAGGTGAATCTGTTTAGGGGGAAAACTGTTATCGCAAACAGATAAGTTAAAACACTAAAAATTGCCATCTATATATATATATATGTGTGTGTGTGTGTGTATATGTATGTATGTATGTA
>NW_026385151.1:0-698 GCF_001194135.2 Octopus bimaculoides | reverse complement strand
TATATATATGTGTGTGTGTGTGTGTGTGTGTGTGTTTGTGTGTGTGTACATATTTGTACACATACAAACATCAGTGTGTGCGTCTGTGTGTATATGTGTGTGTATTTGTATTCATACATGTCTATCTTATACATATGTATATGCATATTTTAATACGTGGGTGTATATCTATACATTCAAATCTATATATGCACATATACAATCATTCTACATTTTTATTTCCCACTTTTTTTTATTTTCTACTTTCCGTCCGTCCCGACTTCCTGTGTCTCTTTGTCTTTTCGACTATTCTAAAGCCTAAATCTATCTGCAATAATTAATAATAAAAGTCAAACTTTTAATCTTTTGCTCAATGAACCAAAACTAATGTCAATTTACAGCAGAAACATTGCTTTAAAGATGATATTAATTTTCATGCACTCCTACGTAATACTAGGAGGCAGTCTCAACCAATATACTTAAACACACACATCTTAATAATGGATTCGTATATAGTACATGTATATAAATTAAAGTTAATAGTTGCATCTAACATTGACAAAAACACATCTAATATCTCAATAACCATATAAACATGATAAATCCAACAGTTGTGGCAGCGAAAGATTATCATAGCTAAATCTATCCCCACCAATCAACTCCTATTGGCTCCTGTTTCAGACTTTCCCCATTTATATATATATATATATATATATATA
>NW_026385150.1:0-204 GCF_001194135.2 Octopus bimaculoides | reverse complement strand
ATATATATACACACACACACGCACATATATTTATGACGCATGTGTGTATGTTGTATTTACATCTACTTGCATGTATGTATATATGTATATTTGTATTACGTATGGATGTATATGTGCTTGTATGCATTGGTGTATATGTATCTATATGTGTTTGTGTATGTATGTTTGTAAGTATGGATGGATGGATACATGTTTGTATGTATG
>NW_026385149.1:0-227 GCF_001194135.2 Octopus bimaculoides | reverse complement strand
AAGCATATCTGCTAGAACGCAGCCCGGTAAGAAATTGTAGGAGACATCCTGCCTGTTTTCACCATTATAAGGGAAAGACGCTTGCACTTTGAGGGGGCATTGCTGGCGAAGTAAACAAGAACGGACAAGAGATCTACTGCTATGGACACTTAAGCATGGTTGTAATGGAGCAGGCCATCTGCACACCACGTATTTAGGTTAACTTCCCGAATTTCCCTGAACTAATG
>NW_026385148.1:0-474 GCF_001194135.2 Octopus bimaculoides | reverse complement strand
ATATATATATATATATACATGTGTGTGTGTGTGTATTTGTGTGTCTATGTTTGTGCCCCCACCATCACTTGATTACTGATGTTGGTGTGTTTATGTTACCATAACCTAGTGGTTCGGCAAACGAGACCGATAAAATAAGTACTAGGCTTACAAAGAATAAATCCTGGGGCCGATGTGTTCGACTAAAGGCAGTGCTCCAGCATGGTCGCAGTTCAAATGACTGAAACAAGTAAAAGAGAAGAATAAAAGAATATACATATATGTATGTATGTATAGATGTATGTATATATATGTATGTATATATGTATACAGAGAGAGTAAGAGAGATAGGGAGAAAGAGAGAGACAGAAACATATATATGTCTATGTATGTCTGTTTGTATGCAATATATATCTAAACATATGTGAATGGATATGTATCATCAATGTACCCTATATATATATATATATATATATATATATATATATATATATA
>NW_026385147.1:0-780 GCF_001194135.2 Octopus bimaculoides | reverse complement strand
AACCGATGCTGGTGTGTTTATGTCCCCATAACTTAGTGGTTCGGCAAAAGGGACCGATAGAATAAGTGCTAAGCTTACACAGAATAAGTCCCGGGGTCGATTTGCTCGACTAAAGGTGGTGCTCCACTTCAACCCAACGTATCATGGGCTGTTTTTTCCACAACCTATTCATTCGTTGTGTGATTGGTTGATTAATGCGGAAATGAATAGAAAAAAAAATATTTGTTTATGTTACAATATACCTGTGTTAAAAAGAAAAAAAAAATGGCAACAAGGTGTGAATGTTCATATTATTTTCAAATGCACATACACATATATAAGTGTATGTATGTATGTATGTATGTATGTATGTATGTATGTATGTATGTATGTATGCATGTACGAACGTATGTAGTTATATATTATATATATACATTATAAATATATAATATATATATAGATATAGGGTAGTGAGGCAACTCATGCTGATCCCTATATGTTTATATAATATATATATATATATTTACACATCACATATACATGGATACACACACACACACACACACACACACACACACACACACACACACACACACACACACACACACACACACATATATATATATATATATATATATATATATACAGATACACAGATGCGTATAGATATATACATATATATTACTCTTTTACTTGTTTCAGTCATTTGACTGCGGCCATACTGGAGCACCGCCTTTATATATATATGTGTGTGTATATTTGATAAATAAATTCAAAAAGGGATAAAACTCTTTTACAAGA
>NW_026385146.1:0-348 GCF_001194135.2 Octopus bimaculoides | reverse complement strand
TATAATATATATATATATATATATATATATATACACATATGGACAGTGAGAGAGATGGAGATCCAGTGGAAAATGCTAGTTTTCCTTTAAAAAAAAGCTCATAAATTTTTATGAAAGCCAAAGCAAATGTTTTCGTAAGAACATTTTCCATTAAATATCTATCCCAATCTATATCTCATGCATTGGGCATTCATCATCATGATTATTTTTTATTGTCGCTTAGCCAGCTTGTAGCTATGCCTAACAGAAACATTCAATTACACATAAACACACACACACACATGGACAAACACACATCTACATTTATATAAAGTATGTATGTATATGTACATATATATATATATATAT
>NW_026385145.1:0-411 GCF_001194135.2 Octopus bimaculoides | reverse complement strand
TCTACGAAATTCACTCACAAGGCTTTAGTTGGCCTGAGGCTATAGCAGAAAATACTTTCCCAAGGTTCTTCTATGCAATAGGACTGAACCTGGAACCATGTGGCTGGAAAGCAAGCGTCTCACCACACAGCCATGCCTGTGCCTATATATATATATATATATATATATATATATATATAAAATATGAGAGAAAGAAATTGGAATTCACAAGACTCTTTATTATTCACTACAATTGTTTCAACCCATTGTGGACTGGTACTTTGCAAGTAAGATGCTGTACAAACAGCTGTGGTACTTCATAGGTGCAAATTTGTTTCATCAGGTGACTTAATCAAAAGGTAACTTGTTCTTTAATCTCCTTTTCACTTATTTCAATTAGAATACGTTTTGGTAGTAGTAGTTCGCTACTCA
>NW_026385144.1:351-536 GCF_001194135.2 Octopus bimaculoides | reverse complement strand
ATATATATATATGTATGTATATATGTACATTTATATGTATGTATACACATATATATACGTGTCTGTATATGTATATATATATATGTATATATATAATTGTATATATATATGTGTATATGTATGTATGTTTATATGTATATATATATATGTGTGTATGTTTATATGTATACATATATATATATATA
>NW_026385144.1:0-299 GCF_001194135.2 Octopus bimaculoides | reverse complement strand
TGTATATATGTATGTATATGTATATATGTATGTATATGTATATATATATGCATGTATATATATGGATATATATATGTGTATATATATGGTTATATATATATATGTATATATATATACAAATATATATATTTGTATATATCTATGTATATATATGCATGTATGTATATATATGTGTATATATATATATATATACAAATATATATATTTGTATATATATATATGCATATACGTATGTATATATATGTATGCATGTATGTATATATATGTATATGTATATATATATATGTATATATATATGT
>NW_026385143.1:0-568 GCF_001194135.2 Octopus bimaculoides | reverse complement strand
AGATCTAAAAGGCTCTTAAACAAACTGAAAAATCCAGCTGGAGAAGATTTAATTTGGTTTTTCTCGAAAGAGAAAAACTTCGCCCAAGATCAAAAAGTTAACAGAAGAAATGACAGATGGTTATGTGCAGACCCTTCTGAAGTTCCAAGTGTTATGCATACAAAATTTCCTGCAACAGCCATGGTTTTAGGGGTTGTCAGCAATGAAGGACATGTGATGCCTCCTTACTTCTTTCCACAAGACCTTAGAGTTAACTCTGCTGCCTACATTGAGGTACTGGAAATAATTGTTAAGCCCTGGATAGACAGTTTATGCAATGGAAGGCCATATGCATTTCAGTAAGACTCTGCACTATCACACATGGCTCTAGTAACACAGGAATGGATGGCTGAAAATTTTCATGATCACATAACCCCTAACATTTGGCCTCCTAATTCCCCAGATCTCAATCCACTGGACAATTACATGTGGAGCGTTGTTTAGAGAGAGGTCAATGAACACACCCATAACACCAAAGGTTCTTTGAAAGCTGCCATAGAGTAATGTCCAAAATGAACCAGGACCACTT
>NW_026385142.1:0-258 GCF_001194135.2 Octopus bimaculoides | reverse complement strand
ATTCCAACCATTTCTTAACACACACACCCCTCAATGACCTTATTTCTCTAGGAACAGACACACCCTTCCTGTTGAAAAAGAGTTCATAACTCCAACTAAAAACATTTGTTTCCCCTTACACACACTTGCTGTTTTGACACCACATTTCCTGCTTAACACAAACTTTTAACCCTTTTTTTTAACCTAACAAAACGCTCAACTCTCATGAATCCTTATTTTTCCTACCATTATATACATGAACTACTATTGAACTTCAAA
>NW_026385141.1:0-262 GCF_001194135.2 Octopus bimaculoides | reverse complement strand
TATATATATATATATATATATATACTTAAATGTATTATGTTGCTATTATATGTAATTCTATATCTACACATCTATTCATCTCTCTATCTGTCTATCTATCTATCTATTTATTTGTCTGTCTGTCTGTCTCCTTATCTGTCTATCTATTCATGTATCTGTCTATCTATCTATCTATTTATCTATCTTTCAATTTATCAACATACACACACGCACACAAAGACATTCACATAAATGCACTATACACACACATATATATATATAC
>NW_026385140.1:0-370 GCF_001194135.2 Octopus bimaculoides | reverse complement strand
GGAATTTCCATCAGTGCCGGACTTCACAGTGGTTATTGACGCTGACAAACGGCCGGCAAATGACCATTCTGGCTGCTACAATGCGCCCAATTGCAACAAAATTACCATTGTGCTCAGCGGTGAACAGCACAACCCCAGAAGCATTGTTCTTTCATGCCATGACCACACTGTTAAGCGCATCAACGAGACACACAGCATATGACGCGCTCCAGTATCCACTTCTTTTTGTGTGCGGAGAAGATGTCTCCCACCTGGGTTTTCACCAGTGGGTGCTGTGCAGACAGAACGAAATGCGTACCAAACAAATTTCATGCATGCAGTTCTACTCATACTGCACTAACCACCTCCAGTGATCGTGCAACCTGTTCCA
>NW_026385139.1:0-222 GCF_001194135.2 Octopus bimaculoides | reverse complement strand
TATACATATGTATATATATATATATATGTGTGTGTGTGTATATATATGTACATGTATATATGTAGATTTATATATATATGTATATATCTATATGTATATGTATATATATCTATACATATATATGTATGTATATACATATATGTGCATATATAAATACATATATATGTTTATTTATATATATGCATATATATATGTATATATATATGTATATATACATATATA
>NW_026385138.1:0-207 GCF_001194135.2 Octopus bimaculoides | reverse complement strand
GCTTCAAGAACCCTGCGAAGAATTTGTGCAGTTCCAAGCAATGCTGATTCTTGTAGGTGTTCTACCTTCACACATGCACCAATCTTTTCCAGCCATGCTGGTAGTAGAGTGCTGATACTTCCAAGTGCACCAATTACTATTGGTTTCTCCTCTACTCTCCTCATTGACCACAAACATCGTATTTCCCATTTTAAATCGTTATAGATA
>NW_026385137.1:0-390 GCF_001194135.2 Octopus bimaculoides | reverse complement strand
ATTTATATATTTATTTATTTATATATATATTTATTTGTTTATTTATATATCTATTTATTTATTTATTTATTCATATATACGTGTATATTTGTTTATATATATATATATATATATATATATATTTATTTATTTATACATATATTATCTCTAGAGATTAAAAAAAAAAATTTTTTTAATAAAAGTTAGTAACACACCTTAGAGCAGGCCCTGGGTAAGATTGAACCCTAGCCAGGATGTAGAATGTCCAATTATCTCTCTACCCACAAGACCACCAAGACACCCAACATGAATATTGTAAATTAAGCGATATTAAAATCTATCATAACTAAAGATAAAAAATAAAAACTATCTCATCACAGCTGTAGCTCTGATTAGTAAGTAGGGATTTAA
>NW_026385136.1:0-340 GCF_001194135.2 Octopus bimaculoides | reverse complement strand
TATTATTATTATTATTATCCTTTCTACTATAGGCACAAGGCCTGAAACTTAAGGTGAGGGTATAAGTCGATTACATTGACACCAGTGCGTAACTGGTATTTCATTTATCAAACGCGAAAGGATGAAAAGCAAAGTCGACTTCGATGGAATTTGAACTCAGAACCTAGCAGCAGAAGACATACCGCTAAGCATTTTTCCCGGCGTGCTAACCATTCTGGCAGCTGGCAGCCGTTTGTCTGGCACTTAATTTACCGACCCGAAATGATGAAAGGCAAAGTCGAACTCAGAACGCTTAGCGGTATTTCGTCTGTTTTTACGTTCTGAGTTCAAATTCCGCCGA
>NW_026385135.1:0-320 GCF_001194135.2 Octopus bimaculoides | reverse complement strand
ATTTCAACATCCTCTCATCAGTGTTTTTTTTAGGTAGGTGTTTCGGGCAATTCTGGCAAACTTCATTGTTAATTCCAGTTGTAAAAGTTCACAACCACACTCTTTTCTTGGCAGGTAATGTCGTTCTTTTGCTCCTTTCCCTCATCACTGAACGTTTGCTTTCGTTCCCTTAAAATTTATGTCATTTTGCTTGTCAAGATTATCATTGGTAGTTTCTCTCATTTTTATTTTGATAAAGGTAGCTTTTGCACATTTATCGTGGCCAAAGTACATCCTGATGTAATCACCCTATTGCTTATCAACCGCTCATTATTATTATT
>NW_026385134.1:158-298 GCF_001194135.2 Octopus bimaculoides | reverse complement strand
ATATATATATATATATATATATACATATGTATACATATATGTATATACATGTACATGTATATATGTGTGTATATGTATATATATACACACACATACATATGTTTATATATACATATATGTAAATGTATATAAGTATACCT
>NW_026385134.1:0-148 GCF_001194135.2 Octopus bimaculoides | reverse complement strand
TACATATATGTAAATGTATATAAGTATACCTATGGGTATATATATGTATATGTGTATGTATATGTATGTATGTTTATATATATGTGTTTGTGTATATGTATATGTATGTATGTTTATATATATATGTATGTATATATATATATATATA
>NW_026385133.1:0-565 GCF_001194135.2 Octopus bimaculoides | reverse complement strand
ATTTATTTATCTATATATTTATTTATTTATATATTTATTTATTTATATATTTACATCTATATTTATTTTTTTTATATATATATTTATTTATTCTTATATTTATTTAAATATATCTATATTTATTTATATATTTATTTATTCATATATATATATATATATTTATTTATATATTCATTTATATATTTATTTATTTATACATATATTTATTTATATATCTATTTAGTTATATATATATTTATTTAGATACATTTATTTATTTATATATTCATTTATATATTTATTTATTTATACATATATTTATTTATATATCTATTTAGTTATATATATATTTATTTATATACATTTATTTATTTATCTATATATTTATTTATATATATATTTATTTATTTACATACGTATGTATTTATTTTTTTTTTTTTATTCATATATTTATTTATTTATATATTTATTTATTTATATATATATATATCTTCATATATTTATTTATACATATATTTATTTATATATTTATTTAATTATATATATATTTATTTATATATATTTATTTATTTATATATATTTTTTA
>NW_026385132.1:0-282 GCF_001194135.2 Octopus bimaculoides | reverse complement strand
TCTCAGCTGACCACCATCGCTGTAACCTTTTCGTTTTCTACTGTCCCACTTTGTACCACTGTAATATCTATCTATCTCGCTCTCTCTTTCTATCTATCAGTCTGCCTGTTTATCTATCTATCTATCTATCTATCTCGCTCTCTTTCTCTCTATCTATCTATTTATCTGTCTATAACTCTCTCTCTATCTATCTCTGTCTATTTATCTCTTTCTCTCTATCTATTTATCTGTCTATATCTATATCTATCTATCTGTTTGTCTGTCTGTCTGTCTCTATCTATC
>NW_026385131.1:0-218 GCF_001194135.2 Octopus bimaculoides | reverse complement strand
TATGTAAATTTGAAAAATAAAGAAGACATATAAATTGGCTTAGCAACAACACCCAAGAATATGTAACAGACACTAGTAGGTGGAATGAAAACTTATTTATTTGCAATTTCAGTCTGTCTGTCGAGCCTTTTGCCTGAAGGTTTAGCTCACAGTTAATATTTTATTGTTGATGTGGATCTTTTTTAAAACGGGGGCCACATTTTTCATTAATGTTTTAC
>NW_026385130.1:0-275 GCF_001194135.2 Octopus bimaculoides | reverse complement strand
TATCAATTCATTTCAGAAGACTGCTGAAATGAATTGATAGGATCAAATATATCATCCAAAGGTACACCTTTTTTCTCTGATGAAATTATACTCATGTCACATAAATGTAAATTTAATGTGAAAATTTGTAATTAAATTATAGTGTATTAACTGAAACAGCTGTAAGAAGTAAAGCTGACCAATTTGTTACTAATAAATAATTGTTACCTTCCTTATCTCCATTTTCTTTTCTTCTTTTAAATGGACATAAACCATATATATATATATATATATAT
>NW_026385129.1:0-384 GCF_001194135.2 Octopus bimaculoides | reverse complement strand
TGTGGCTTATGATCCATGTGTGAGCGTGTGTGTGTATTTATGTATATGTATATTACATATACGTACATAAATGCATGTATATATCTGTGCGGGTAATATGCATGTATACACGCATATATTACAATGTATTTTTACTTATGTGTGTACATATATGCAGTTACGTACGTATATACTTATATATGTAAGTTTGTTAGTATGTAAATGAATGTATGTGTGAGCTCATAGACATACATACATACATACATACAGGCGTACACACATGCATGCGTACATGAATTCATAGATATCTAGATGCACTACGTGTGTGTGCGTGTCTATGTGTCTGTGAGTACAGAGCAAGAGACAGACAGACAGGTGGACAGGGAGATTGACAGACATATGTAT
>NW_026385128.1:0-236 GCF_001194135.2 Octopus bimaculoides | reverse complement strand
TGTGTGTGTGTGTGTGTATCCATAACATATATATTATATATATACATGCATACACACACACATTTATATCTACGTGCTATTTATGTATTTAAGACAGCGAGTGGACATAATCATATTCCACCGACTGCGTCTTTGTATTTTATCTTCTCAGAGTAAAAAAAAATAATAATTATCAGTTGAACACTAAGGCGGAAGTAATCGACTTACTGCTTTCCTGAAATTCCTGGACTTCTACC
>NW_026385127.1:0-443 GCF_001194135.2 Octopus bimaculoides | reverse complement strand
TACGACGGGTTTCTTTCAGTTTCGTCTACCAAATCCACTCACAAGGCTTTAGTCATCCCAAAGCCTCAAGGACACTGGCTCAAGGTCCACACAGTGGGGACTGAACCCCGAACCATGTGGTTGGGAAGAAAGCTTACCACATAGACACGCCTATGCCGTTATATATATAGGCATACCTCAACTTACATCGGTAATAATTTCCAAGTTATTCGACTTCATTCGAAAAACGACTTAACACAATAAACCATTTATTAAAAACAATTATTAGTTCATATTTGTTTTATCAAATATTTTTTCGTTCATTCTTTTATTTGTGTCAGGCATTTCACTGCGGCGATGTTGGAGCAACGCCTTTAGTCGGACAAATCGACTTATTCTTTGTAAGCCTATTATTTATTCTATCGATTGTTTTGCCGAACCACTAGGTTACGGAGATGTAAATA
>NW_026385126.1:189-580 GCF_001194135.2 Octopus bimaculoides | reverse complement strand
TGGTGATGGTGACAGAAGTAGTTGGAGGAGGAGGAGAAGAGAGGTGCAGCAGCAAGTGTATGTGAATGTGTGGAGAGTATGGATCAATTGCGAAATACTAGCTGTTAGCAGTGTAGCTATACACTGTTGTTGTTTAACCCAGGTCAACTCTGAATGAGTAGACCTGTAATCAAGTATTTTCTAGCATTGAACAGCCATCATTTCATATATATCATAGACTATATTGTCTAATGTATTCTTTGTTTCAACATGGGGGAAGTGATTTGAAGAAGATTTGGTTATTAACAGTGGTGGTGGCCATTGTGTTGCTGTTACTGTTGCTTGGGTGATGCTATTGTTGTTAGTGATAATGTTATTGTTGTTGTTTGTTAATATTGGTGATGTTATCATT
>NW_026385126.1:0-179 GCF_001194135.2 Octopus bimaculoides | reverse complement strand
AGTGATAATGTTATTGTTGTTGTTTGTTAATATTGGTGATGTTATCATTAATGTTTGGTAATAGTGTGTTTATATAGTTTAATGTTACTCTTATTAATGAGGCAATGGAGTTTTGTTATTTTTGCTGTATCCTTTTAGATTGTTAGTGCTATTAATGTTGTTGTTACCATTGGTATTAC
>NW_026385125.1:0-205 GCF_001194135.2 Octopus bimaculoides | reverse complement strand
TTTCTCTCTTTTCTTCCTTTTCTGTCTTTCTTTCTTTTTTTCTCTTTCTTTCTTCCTTTCCTTCCTCATGACAACCACATTCCCCCACCCCTTTCTATATTAATAACGGTATTATAGATACGTTACTCTTTACCCCTCCGCTCCATAGCTTAAAGTACAATTTTTGTTACCAGCGCATAAGTTTTTTCATGCGCGAACTTAAATG
>NW_026385124.1:0-719 GCF_001194135.2 Octopus bimaculoides | reverse complement strand
ATATATATGATACCAACATCGTCTTGCCACATATATCAGCAAAGTGTACATCCTATAACACTGAACTGCTTTACGTGGCCTGAGGATGTTTCTTCTGCACTGTTGGGTGCATTTGATTCCATTCCTCACCCATTAGGTAACAGTGCAGAAGTAAGCTGTATTAATCCTTTGGAGTACACTCAACATGCACTGAGGAATTCCTTATGTACATCCAGCAACGAATGTGCACTACCCTGGATGACACCTGGTAGCTGCATGCATTAAATTGTGCTTGTAGGCACACTACAATAGACATTCCCATAACAAAGTTTGGATACTACACCTTAAAGTCTCCTATCTATACCTTAATGTTAAATGCAACTATATATATATATATATATATATATATATATAGGCTGGAATTTATAAATATTTCATTCATCGCTATGTGTATTTCCACAAATTACATGATTTTAACATCATGTGATGTATTAAATATTTATAAACTCCATCCTAGAATTATTGTTATTATAATATTTATCCTATATTATATTGGTATAGTTATGATGCAACCCTGAAAAACTAACTGACTCACTGGTCAGTATCATTAGACGGTAGCCGGTATAATGAAATAGAAGCTTTATTTGCAGACCCCAAATATTCCCGTGGAGGTGGCACGTAAATACACCTTTTTGAGTGTGGCCGTTGCCAGTACTATGTGACTGGCCCTCGTGCCGGTG
>NW_026385123.1:0-520 GCF_001194135.2 Octopus bimaculoides | reverse complement strand
GTGTGTGTGTGTGTACTTCTGTCTTCTTGTGTGTGCATGTCTGAGTGTGTCCTTGTATAGGTTTTTGTGACTATGTACTGTGTCTGTATGTATAGATGTCTGTCTCTTTATGTGTCCTTGTGTGAAGTAAAGTGTGTGTGTATATGGTCATGTTTCAGTCTTCATTTGCGTATGTGTATGTGTGCTTGCCTGTTCGTATTACCTAAGTACCTGTCTGTATGCCTATCTGTTTACATTCATATCCATTTGCCTACATACATGTTCATATATGTATACGTATACATAAACACACACACACATATATACATCT
Source organism: Octopus bimaculoides (assembly GCF_001194135.2). Lineage (NCBI taxonomy): Eukaryota > Metazoa > Mollusca > Cephalopoda > Octopoda > Octopodidae > Octopus > Octopus bimaculoides. The sequence continues at coordinate 210 of NW_026385123.1, read as the reverse complement.
ACATAACAAAGCAGTAACTATTCTACCTGTGTAACACACATCTACATAACAGTCCACGAACTATTCTACCTGTGTGCTTGTCTGTTCATATTACCTATGTATCTATCCGTCTCTGTAACTATCTGTTTAAATTCATATCCATTTGCTTACATACATGTTCATATACATATACGTATACGTAAACATACACACGCACACACACATACATAC
>NW_026385122.1:0-364 GCF_001194135.2 Octopus bimaculoides | reverse complement strand
GATGTCGTGGGAGAGAAATGTGTTCGCATGGATGATGGTACACTTGCTCTCAATGAGGCTGCAAAGAAAGAGGTTTGGAGATGCCACTATGAAAGATTGCTCAATAAAGAGAATGAATGGGAGAAAGAGAGTCTGCCGAATGTCGACCCAACAGAGGGACCAGCTATCCGAGTTGACAGTTCCATGGTAGATAAAGCAATTAAGAGTATGATGACAGGGAAAGCTCCCGGCCATCAGGAATCACTGCAGAGATGCTCAAAATATCTGGCAGTGTCGGCTATAACGTAGTCACACATATTGTTAACCAGGTGATATCGAAGGAGTCATACCCAATGACTGGTGTAGCAGCACCATAGTCAACTGT
>NW_026385121.1:282-511 GCF_001194135.2 Octopus bimaculoides | reverse complement strand
GAGAGAGAGAGAGAGAGAGAGAGAGAGAGAGAGAATGAGGGAGACAGACACAGAGAGGAAAATGAGAGAAAGGTTTATATACTTGTGTGTATATGTGCAACTGCAGACATTCATATGTATCTGTGGTTTTGTGAGAATGCATGCAATATATTTGTGTGTGTGTGAATGTTTAGCCAAACCTGTCTATGTATGTATGTATGCATGTATGTATGTATGTATGTATGTATGT
>NW_026385121.1:0-133 GCF_001194135.2 Octopus bimaculoides | reverse complement strand
CTATCTATCTACTTACCTATCTATTTTTTTTATCTATCGCACACATTCTACACTCACATACACATGCATGCACGCATGCACCCATGCATCCATCCATCCATCCATCCCTACATCCATCCATCCATCCATCCAT
>NW_026385120.1:0-715 GCF_001194135.2 Octopus bimaculoides | reverse complement strand
ATCTATATCCATCTAGATACCTGAATCCGAATTCATTGAAATATATATACGAGAATTTCCATCCTTATCTTATTATATCTCTGCTCCCCGTCTTTTGTTCGTCTACAATGTTTAATAATATATTCTAAAGTCTATCCTGTTATTGATTTCGTTTTTACTTTATCTGTTTAAAACTATTTTATTGTATCTTGGACTTATATTTAGCAAATATGTAAGAATTCGTTTATGTCTAGAACAAATTTAGTGTTCGCCTCTGCTTCTATCCCTATCCTTCACCATCTCTCTGTATGAGTGTATGTATGCTTCTCTCTATATATTTATGTGTGTGTGTGTGTGTGTGTGTGTGTGTGTGTGTTTCTGTTTATCTGAATACATATTCATATACAGTGAAATGAGAGCACTTATAGGTACTTGTGAACCAGGATAATAAATATATACACATTACACCAATACAAGCACAGTCGTAGCCACACGCGTACATACATTCACACGCATATACATATATATTATAAACACTCATACGCGGTTACATAAGTGTATTTGTGTGTGTGTGTGTGTGTGTGTGTGTGCGTATTTATGTAAGAAATAATCATACAAAATTTTCGCCAAGCTTCTCTGACACACATGTACGTTTTCACTAAATATCGTTATGCATATTTCTATATTTACCTAATTGTCGAGTATTCATACTGGTATATACGTACATGCATATATA
>NW_026385119.1:0-224 GCF_001194135.2 Octopus bimaculoides | reverse complement strand
CAACAACAACAGCAACATCATCATATAATCAACAACAACAACAACAACAGCAGCAGCAGCAACAATGATGTTATGATCAGTCATCTATTCAGAAATTTCATTTCTTCTTTTCGTATTAATTATAGCTTACAATAGGTATGTCTGCCTGTCTGCCTGTTTGTCTGTTTTTTGTATTTCTGTCTCTCTGTTGTCTGTTTCGCTCTCTCTCTCTCTCTCTCTCTCTC
>NW_026385118.1:0-432 GCF_001194135.2 Octopus bimaculoides | reverse complement strand
GTGTGTGTGTGTGTGTGTATCAGGGATGTATATTCCAGGCGTGTTGGGTGTGCACTGCACACTTATTGAAAATGTCAAATTCATTATAGACACTACAAGTTTAGGCAGTATCAGAAATACAGTTTGTATGCCTAATTTGAGTAATACTAATGTTAGTCGTAGTATGGTCAGTGTTGCAGCACACCCAATGACAACAACTACCGTACAACACTGGTATGCCTTTATAAAGCACTGTATAAAACTAAAAGTAATTAATATCTTAAACACAGCGTCTTATTTGTGACAAACAATGTAAGTTTCATGTGAAGAGGAAAGCATCAGTATCGGCATAGATCTAGCATTCAGCATCCTAGTTTTTTTGTTACTATTAACTGCTTATTCAACTATGTGTATACATACATGTGGAGGCGCAATGGCCCAGTGGTTAGGGCA
>NW_026385117.1:0-290 GCF_001194135.2 Octopus bimaculoides | reverse complement strand
ATCTATCTATCTATCTATCTGTCTGTCTGTCTGTCTGTCTGTCTTTCAATCTGTCTCTCTGCCTGCCTGCCTTTATGCTGCTTGTCCGTCTATTTTTTGTCTCCGTCATTATCTCTCTCTCTCCTTCTTTCTTTCCCTCTCTCTTCCTTTCTCTGTCTCTGTCTGTCTCTGTTTTCCTCTCTCTCTCTCTCTCTCTCAGTCGTGTGTGCCCGTACATCAACGTGTGTATCTATGTGCAAATATGTATGTGTGTATATTTGTATATATGCATATGTGTGTGTGTGTGTGTG
>NW_026385116.1:0-472 GCF_001194135.2 Octopus bimaculoides | reverse complement strand
AACAATTTTAGAATGACTTTTTCTGTCAAAACGCTAAAAATAACTGACCAGCAAAAAAGAAAACCAACCAAGATTCAACAAAATCAAAAAATAAATCCAAATACTAAGCGAACAAAGATCAACCATTCCACTTCCATTGCGCGCGCGCACACGCACACACAAACACACACACACACGCGCGTATACACACGCATACACACACGCGTACACACACACACATTCACACACACCCCTTTACATACACACAAATATATCCACACAGAGTTGAAACGCTGTTTGATTTATTTTTTCAGCGTGCAATTTTTATCATCCCACTACCCCTTCCTTCCTTATTCGTCTATCACCCCTTCCTTTCTCACTGATAAACACAAGAGTATTATTATAGTAGATTATCTCGGTAACCATGGGAGCTATGAACAAAATATGACATCACCCCTTCCTTCCTTATTCATGTATCACCCCTTCCTTTCTC
>NW_026385115.1:0-270 GCF_001194135.2 Octopus bimaculoides | reverse complement strand
TGGTGGTGATGTGTCTGTTTTGGGTGTATTTAGCTTTGTAGCTTTAATTTTTTTCCTCTCCATTGTGTGTGAGGATGAGGATTCTTCTTTGTTTGTGGAATTGTCTTTCTTCTTGTCTTTTTGTCATCTTTTGGTTTTAGTTTTCTACTCCTTGTCCCAATCAAACTCTTCACATGTGATGTCTGCCTGCTTGGTATCTGGAAGTGGAATATTTTCTGGAGCTGAGAAGTGTCTGGAGGAATTTGGTATTGTTATAGTAGGTATTGGTGC
>NW_026385114.1:0-592 GCF_001194135.2 Octopus bimaculoides | reverse complement strand
TATATATACGAAGTATGTACTTATCTAATGTTAAGGGTTAAAACTCAATAACGAAATTTTGAAGTGAAATTCGTTCACTTTTATTTTCAAATCACACTATTATCTATCAATAATCATGAATTGATCCGTCTCTCAATTTCTGAGTGTAAGTATATACTCAGATAAGAACTCGTCTTCTTTCGCAATATTTCTTTTTTCTTCTGTTTTAATACTTAATACTCAAACACAGCTGAAATGAATGTGTCACTGCTGCTGTTACACCATACACGTGTTGAATATTCGTAAACAAATATATTTTATTAGTTTAAAACGATTCAATTAACAACTAAATACAAATCATACATCAACACTTTTAAAGTTCCCTCTTCAGGTTTCTTTTAATGTGTTAAAATGGTGTCGGTTCTTGTATACTAGTTATATTAATGACAATGAAGGGAACTTTAATTTTTGTCTTGTAGAAGTTATTATCCTAACCTACTTCGGTTCATACTTTTCAATTTTTAAATCGGTGTATAAAAGTACTTGACAACCATTGCTAGGGAATATATATATATATGAAAGAAGGTTTGAAAATGCACTTATTTTTTTAAAA
>NW_026385113.1:0-346 GCF_001194135.2 Octopus bimaculoides | reverse complement strand
ATATATACCAAACTAGTTTCAACAATATCTTTTGTTTATCAATGGTAAAAGTTTAAAATTATAAAGACATTTGTTAAAAGTCTTAATATTAAGAAATCAAGATGTTTCAATGTTGATAAATTATCATGTTCAAAACAGATGAAATGAAAACTGTATATGAATTTGTTAGAATATACAAGTTTCTTTAATTTCAGTGGTGGTCGACAAGTCATACTGGAAAAAACGAATGTGAGAATGAAAATATTAAAAAAGGAAATTTGATTTACGGTTTCTCAGATCTTTAAATAGTCGCTTTCAATTGTAATGGTATGGTTAGGGATCAGATGTATTTATAAGTTTTTTTTTT
>NW_026385112.1:0-452 GCF_001194135.2 Octopus bimaculoides | reverse complement strand
TACACACACATACATATATATATGCACACATAGAGACATATAGTACTATAATACAGAGAAATATATATATACTTAATGTATATGTATGTACGCATTCAGACACACGTGTATATGTATATGTATATATTTATAAATAAATATAAATATAGATGTGTGTATGTATTTATGTATATATTAAGATACCAGTGAGCTCACTTCAGGTTGGGCTTTTCCCGATTTATTCATTCGTCCTGCTCAGTGTATTGAGTTCTTATATACATATATATATATATATATATATATATATATATAGTATTAATTAATAAGAGATGCATTTCGTATCAGACCCAGTCTGGGTCTCTTCAGATACATTGATAAAGACGTCTGGCTTGTTGTTATATGCCCATCAAGTTAGGGAAATACATATACATATACATACATACATACATACATGCATACATACACACACACAC
>NW_026385111.1:8119-8233 GCF_001194135.2 Octopus bimaculoides | reverse complement strand
TGCATATATGGATGTACGTACTACCTACGTATGTATGTATGGATGTACGTACGCACCTACGTACGCATGTATGGATGTATGTACGTTTCTACGTATCTATGTATGTACCTACGT
>NW_026385111.1:6332-8039 GCF_001194135.2 Octopus bimaculoides | reverse complement strand
TATGTATGTATGGATGTACTTACGTACCTACGTAGGTATGTATGGATGTACGTACATACCTACGTACGTATGTATGGATGAATGTACATAGGTTTGTATGTATGGATGTAAGTACGTACCTACATACGTATGTATGGATGTACGTACCTACCGACGTACCTATGTATGTATATACGTACGTATCTACTTACGTATGTATGTATGTACGTACGTGCCTACCTAAGTATGTATTCATGTACGTACTTGTCTACGTACGTATGTTTCGATGTACGTACGTACATATGCACGTATGTATGGATGTACGTACGTTCCTACGTAAGTATGAATGCATGCACGTACGTGCCTACGTACGCAGGTATGGATGTACGTACGTACGTATGTATCGATGTACGTGAGTACATACGTACGTATGTATGGATGTACGTACGTACCTACGTAGTTATGTATGGATGTACGTACGTATGGATGTACGTACGTACCTACGTATGTATGTATTGACGCACGTACTTGCTTACGTACGTATGTATGGATATACGTGCGTTCCTACGTACGTTTGTATGGAACTACGTAAGAAAATACGCACGTACGTACATACATACGTATGTACATATATACGTAGTTACGTACATACTTACGTACATACATACGTACGTACATACACACGCAGTTAGGTACGTAAGTACGTACACACATGCGTAGTTACGTACGTACGTACATACATACGTACTTACGTAAATACGTACGTACATACATACGTAGTTACGTACGTAGGTACATACATACGTGCTTACGTACTTACGTACGTAGATACTTCGGTACGTACGTACGTACGTACGTACATATATACGTAGTTACGTACGTACATACATACGTAGTAACGTACGTACGTACATACATACGTAGTTACGTACGTATGTACATACATAGGTATTTACGTACGTACATATATACGTATTTACGTACGTAGTACGTCATACATACGTAGTTACGCACATACGTACGTAAATATATACATACATACGTACGTACATACATACGTAGTTACGTACGTACGTACATACGTACATACAAAAGTAGTTACGTACGTACTTACATACATACGTAGTTAAGTGCGTACGTACGTACATAAATACGTACTTACATACGTACGTACATACTTACGTAGTTACGTACGTACATACATACATACCGAGTTACGTAAGGACGTACTTATATAGGTAGTTACGTACGTACGTACCTATGTACGTAGTTACCTACGTACGTAGTTACCTACGTACGTACATACTTACGTAGTTACGTACGTACATATATACATTCGTAGATACATACGTACGTACATATATACGTTGTTACGTACGTACGTACGTACATATATACGAAGTTACATACGTACTTACGTACATACATACGTAGTTGCTTACGTACATACGTACATACATACGAACATATATACGTAGTTACGTACGTACGTACATATATACGTATTTACGTACGCACATACATACGTAGTTACGTACGTACGTATGTACACACATACGTAGTTACGTACATACGTACTTACATACATATATACGTCCTTACGTACGTACATACATATGTACGTTGTTACGTACGTACGAACATACATATATAGGTAGTTACGTACGTACGCATGTACATACATACGTAATTACGTACGTACGAACATACATACGTTGTTATGTACGT
>NW_026385111.1:4024-4268 GCF_001194135.2 Octopus bimaculoides | reverse complement strand
CGTAACTACGTATATATGTACGTACGTACGTACGTAACTACGTATGTATGAACGTACGTACGTAGTAACTACGTATGTAAGTACGTACGTAACTACGTATGTACGTACGTAGGTAACTAGTACGTAAATACGTATGTATTTACGTACGTACGTAACTACGTATGTATGTAAGTACGTAGTAACTATGTATGTATGTAGGAACGTATGTACGTAACAATGTATGTATGTACTACGTAGGTAACTA
>NW_026385111.1:3375-4014 GCF_001194135.2 Octopus bimaculoides | reverse complement strand
ATGTGTGTACGTACATACGTGCGTAACTACGATTGTATGTACGTACGTACGTAAACACCTATGTATGTACTTACGTACGTATGTAACTACGCATGTATGTACGCACGTACGTACGTAACTACGCATGTATGTACGCACGTACGTACGTAACTACGTTTGTATGCACGTACGTACGTAGCTACGTATGCATGCACTTACGTACGTTACTACGTATGTATGTACGTACGTAGGTAACTACGTATGTATGTATGTACGTACGTGTGTATGTAACTACATATGTATGTATGTACGAACGTACGTAACTACGTATGTTTGTACGTACGTAGGTATCTACGTATGTATGTACGTACGTACGTACGTACGTAACTACGCATGTATGCAAGTACTTAGCTAACTACGTATATATGTAGGAACGTATGTACGTAACAACAAATGTATGTACGTACGTAGGTAACTACGTATGTATGTAGGTACATACGTACGTCACTACCATTGTATGTACGTAAATACGTACATAAATACGTATGTATGTACGTACGTACGTGTGTAACTACGTATGTATGTACGTACGTTACTACGTATGTATATACTTACGTACGTAACTACGTATGTATGAACGTAGTTCGTAACTACGTATGT
>NW_026385111.1:683-1001 GCF_001194135.2 Octopus bimaculoides | reverse complement strand
TACGTACGTAACTACGTATGTTTGTAAGTACGTAGGTAACTACGTATGTATGTACGTACATACGTACGTAACTACGATTCTGTGTACGTACGTACATAAATACGTATGTATGTACGTACGTACGTATGTAACTACGTATGTATATACGTACGTACGTACGTACGTAACTACGTATGTATGTACGTACGTACGCAACCACGTTTGTATGCACGTACGTACGTTACTACGCATGTATATACTTACGTACGTAACTAAATATGTATGTACATACGTACGTAACTACGTATGTATGTACGTACGTACGTAACTACGTATGTA
>NW_026385111.1:0-673 GCF_001194135.2 Octopus bimaculoides | reverse complement strand
CGTACGTAACTACGTATGTATGTACGTACGTACGTAACTACGTATGTATGAACGTAGTACGTATCTTAGTATGTATGTACGTACGTACATAGGTAACTACGTATGTATGTATGTACGTACATACGTATGTATGTAACTACATATGTATGTACGAACGTACGTAACTACGTATGTTTGCACATACGTACGTAACTACGTATGTATGTACGTACGTACGAATATAACTACGTATGTATGTACGTACGTACGTAATAACGATTGTATGTACATACGTACGCACGTAACTACTCTTTTATGTATGTATATACATATGTAACTAAGCATGTATGTACGTACGTACGTACGTAAATACGTACGTATTTACGTAAATACGTAAATACGTATGTATGTACGTACGTACGTAAATACTTATATATGAACGTTCGTACGTAACTACGTAACTATGTGCGTACGTACGTAACTACGTATGTATGTACGTACGTACATACATGCGTTTTTACATGCGTACGTACATACATAAATGCGTATTTACGTGCGTACGTATGTACATACATACATACGTACCTATATACGTATGTATTGATGTACGTACACAACTACGTACGTATGTATGGAGGTACATACGTACTTCCGTACTGATATATGGATGTTCGTAAGCACGTACGTAGTAACT
>NW_026385110.1:0-411 GCF_001194135.2 Octopus bimaculoides | reverse complement strand
GGAAAGCGGACGTTAAACGATGATGATGATGACGATGATGATATTCATATCATTATCATCATCATCAGCATCATCATCGTTTAACGTCCGTTTTCCATGCTGGCATGGGTTGGATGGTTTGAGTAAGGACTGGCAAGCCAGGAGGCCACACCAGGCTCCAATCTGATCTGGCAATGTTTTACAGCTGGATTCCCTTCCTAATGCCAACCACTTCAAAAGTGTAGTGGGTGCTTTTTATGTGCCACCAGCATATATATATACACATGTGTGTGTGTGTGTGTGTGTATGCACACAGACACAGACTCAAGCATAAACACACATATGTGTCAATACACATACATAACGTCCATAAACTATTTTTGGTGCAGGAGTGGCTGTGTAGTAAGTAGCTTGCTTACCAACCACATGGTT
>NW_026385109.1:0-488 GCF_001194135.2 Octopus bimaculoides | reverse complement strand
AATGAGAGCATGTGTCCCTGCCCCGTGAAATTCTGTTGACTGTTCTTTGAGCCTCTTCTTCGGTACAGTTTTCACTTCCTTATCACTGGGAAAATGTTTACCTCTCAAACCTCTTTCATGGGGCCAAAGTGATGATAGTCTGAAGGCGTTAAATTATTCCAGTGACGAGGAAGTGAAAACTGTAGTGTAGAAGAGGCTCAAAAGAACAGTCAACAGAATTTTACGGGGCAAAGATACATGCTCTCATTCAAAGGTTGAACATTGCTATTGAGAGAAACAGTGTCTATGTTGAGAAGTAAGGATATGATCCACAGAGGACCAGCTTCATTTTGATGTATGATACATGTTCTTGTGTTGGTAATTATACCTGTCCTAAACAAAATGGCATTACTTTTTGACTCACCCTCGTGTGTATACTCTTCGAAATGCTTAGTTTTCGAATGGTGGCAACTGATGAAGGAAATGTTCTCTATGTGGCCTGTGTGTTT
>NW_026385108.1:11560-15862 GCF_001194135.2 Octopus bimaculoides | reverse complement strand
AAGTTTTAACATCATCTCCTTCGAAATAGTCACCTTGCACAGCAATACACAGGTCCCAGCGTTCCAGCTACTTTGGGAATCCAGCCTCGGAAGTCGTTTTCCGTAAGCGAGTCGTGGACCGTCTGCGATTCGCTCTGGATCTTGATAACGATGTTCAAACGGTGACCTTTGAGCTGCTTTTTCGTCTTTGGAAGAGACGGAAGTCCGTAGGCGCTAAATCTGGCGAATAAGGCGACGGAGTGAGGAATGCTCTGTGAGTGAGGAATGCTCTGTGACAAAGTGCATTGTCCTTGAGAAGAACCCAATTCTTCGCACTCCACAGATCCGGTAACTTTCGCCGAATTTCCTTCCTCAAACACTTCAAAATGTCCCAATAAAACTCTCACTTGGTGGTCTGGCCTTTGGAGACGAATTCTCGATGCACAATACCGCAGATGTCGAAAAATACGATGAGGATGCTCTTGATTGAGTTGCGGCTCTGTCGTGCCTTCTTCGGTCGTGGAAATGAAGGGCTCTTCCATTGTGACGGCTGCTGCTTCGTCTCAGAGTTGTATCTGTAGCTTCAACACTCGTCAGTGGTGATGATCTTCGACACGGGGGATGGGTCATCAGCGGCACGCTGTCGAAGATCGTGACAAACTTCGACGCGATGTTCTTTCTGCTAAGTGGTCAGGAGGCGGGGGACAAAATTGGCAGAAACGAGCCACATGTTCAATTCAGAGGTTCAATTTACCTGCATGGAACCATAGGAAAGACCAGCAACATCAACAATGTTGTTAATTGTCCTCCAACGATCCTCATGTACAAGCTGATGCATTTTCTCTATATTTCCAGGGATGGTGCTCTTTGGAGGTCTTCCAGTTTGCTCATCGTTTTCCAGGGACTTCTTCCGCTTTGGAAGTGACCGTGCCAATCGAAACATTGCGTACGACCCATTGCCTAGTCACCGTAAGCTTTTCAAAGCATGCTGAATGTCTCTCTAGCAGACATCCCAATTGTAACTCAAAATTTCCCCTTGGTTCTCTGGCTACAGCATACACGTGATTACAAAAACACAAATTTCACAATTTGCAAAGTAAACCAAGCGATGTCATTCGACACACTGCTTCATGAAGGTCACTGCTAACTCTCACCGCACACGCAACCGTTTCCTGTCATTTATTGGTATGCTATAGACCTAGTACTGGACGTTTTTGATACCACCTCGTATTTTCAAATAAATTGTCAAATACATACCTAGTTAGCAAACCATTTCCTAACCACGGGTGTAAAAATGCGTAGAAAAAATTTTTTTCCATGTGTTTCGTGTTGCCAATTACGCTCTGAATGAAAATAAATTAATGTAAATTAAATCAATAAAAATAGAAACAAGAATGTTTTGAAAGTAGCAACTAGAATATTTATTGCAGAAATCAGCTTATATAATTTAATAGCAGAATAAATAATCATTTCTACTCTAGGCCCAATGCCCGAAATTTTGCGGGAGGGAGCCAGTCGATTAGATCGACCTCAGTACGCAACTGGTACTTAATTTATCCACCCTAAAAGGATCAAAGGCAAAGTCGATGCCGGCGAAATTTGAACTCAGAACGCTGTCTCTACTAGCACATGTGTGTGTATGTGTGTGTGTATGTGTGTGTGTGTGGTCCGAGAATTCATTTCTTCTCCTGGATGAATATTTGAACCATTAACGCCGGTGTAGAATGTGGCTAACGAGGCCAATTCTCGCACAGAACACTCGAATGCATTGGCCACAAGTGAATGTCAGATGCATCTCCTCCTCTTTTCCTATTCTTTCTCTTTCAAACAATATTATTTTATTGTTTATCTTTTGTCGGTAATCGGGACTGTTGGTTGCGGTCGTCTCCAAAACCAAGCGGGTGAACATGGTCGGCTTCTTCCTCTTTTCTCAGTTTCCAGTTCGCTGGAGAGGGTTTGACAAGGAAATCTTTCATCATTCATCTTGGTGACATGGCAGTCCCACAGAAGACGATGTTTGATGATTAGTAATCCGGTGTTCTGGCTATTCGCTCTTTCTATCACGAGGTTATTGGAGATATAGTCAAACCACTAGATGTTCAAGAGAGAGCGAGGTTTCAGCTGATGAAAGCGTTCAAGCTTTTTGATGTAGCGACAATACCAAGTCCAAGTTTCACAACCATATCAGAGTGTGGATATGACAACAGCTTGAAGACTATAATCTTTGTCTTGAAAGTTAGGTCTTTGATTTTGAAAATTATGATCTATTAGTTTACCGAAAGCTGAGTAAGCCACTCCGATCGAGAAGGTGACAGTGATTTGATCGAGGGTTCATCCAAGTCAGACTAAGTTGTTATATCCAATGGACAATATTCCAATATAAAAGCTAATGGGAAATGTTATAAAAATGTGCCAAACAAAAGTACATGACAATGATCACGCCACAATTATCTGCAATATGCCTGTTCAAACTGACAAAGAAATCATAGATAATCATTCAGATATAATAATCAAAGATTGAGAAAGAAACAGCTGCTTACTGATAGATATTACAATCTCTTCTGACAAAAATATTGACCACAATGAAGTGGGAAAAGTACAAAAATCTAGAAATAGAAGTATTTAAGATTTGGGGCATGAAGGTGAAAACAATGCCTTTACTAGTCGCCTCTTCTAGTTTGCTAACTAATTCTCTCTCTAATCTGTTTCTTTCTATTGCTAACTCTTTGCTAAACTCTATCGATTCTACTCTACTTGGCCTCTGTAGGGCTATCCACCACCGGTTGTTGACAATTGCTTCCGTCAACTGCCGCTTAGCTAGTTCCCCAATCCGGTCCCTGTAGTCTTTGCGCGCTGGAAAAGACGCGTTCAACTTCCAATAACCGGGTCCCTGTCTACGTGTCCTATCTAAGTCAACTGCGCAGATCACAAATTTGTGGTACGTGTAGCCGACCAATTTGAGTTGTAGACACCTTATTCTATCCTTATCCGCTGACCTAAGAAATGCTCTATCTAGATACAATCTCGATAACTCATTGTGATTGTTCTATGTCCACACTGGCACATCAGGGAAATCCAATCGATACCTGTCAGACAGCTGGGAATTTCAGAGCAGGTTTTCGAGGCTTTTATATCCCCTTCTTCTATGTACAAGACTCGCACAGTCCTTCCACCAGCCCAAAATACTATTCCAGTCCTCCATTAGTACTAAAGTGCGAGACGTTCCCAGGAATTTTCTAGACGCCTGAAGAAATCTGGACTCCTAACCCATCGGACCATACACGGCCACCAATCTAAAGGTACCACCTTCACCGCCATTTACATCTAGGACCAACAACCTACTGTCTGGGTCCAAGAAGATTGCCCTTACTTTGAGACCTAAGGATTTTCGGAATAGCACTGCTACACCGCCCCCACACCCGACAGACCACAAGACGAGAATACTTGGTAATCTTCGAAAGTGGATGCAAAAGCATGTTCCTCAGCAATTCTCGCCTCACTAATTGCTGTCATATATAAGTTTAGGGACCTGAGAACGTTGAGCAGGTGACCCTGCTTCCAAGCCAAATCCAGGCCCCGAACATTTACACAACCAACTCTAAGTGTAGATATTTAACTTAGAGGAAAGAAATGGAGTAACATACGTTGGTCTTCAGGGATAACTGTTACCGTAATCTTCTTTTTGTGAATGCGTTTGTAAAAATGGGTTGTCTTGTGATGAAGGTGTTGATGTTGGTGTTGATTTGTTTTGAAATTGGTGTCATGACGAATTTTGGTATTTAATGCCATGTCTTAGGGTCTTCAATTTGGACAGGTCTCATAGGAAGGAGGCAGATGCGAGGTAATAGTTTTGTTCCCACCTTAAGGAGTTGGTAGTAACAGTGGAGACCTTCGTGCTTTCTCCACCGCAGGGCAAAAAGCTTTGAGGTGGTTCGAAATTCCCACAAACAAAACACTTCTGTTTATTTCCTTCTATAGAAGCTGGCATCTGTTCGCATTTCCCGAAACAGAAAAAAAAATCAGCTATACGTTTTATTTCCTCATGAGAAACTAGTATCTGGAATTCCATAGGAATTCCAGTCCTGCTGTTGGGTGGACTTCACCTCCACAATCTCCTACTACTACTTGCTGCTACTTCTGTAGATACAGCAAGAATTAATTCTTGTATGTTAGTAAATTAATGACCCACTTAGTGCATTCATGTATACATGAAGAATCAATTCTCTCCAATAACAACCGCATAAATTATTATTAAATCCCTTACCTGTACATATTCATCTTTGAAAACAAAAACAGAAGGCTGGATACCTGACCAGAAGCAAA
>NW_026385108.1:9779-11197 GCF_001194135.2 Octopus bimaculoides | reverse complement strand
ATCCATTTAAATTTAGTTTTTTTTTATTATGCAAAAGATTCGCTATAGTGGTCTTTGCAGGGCTTCGATGTTAAAACTCCGTAAATATTCTTTTCTACTCTCAGCACAAAGCCCGAAATTTTGGAGGATCGGGCCAGTCGATTAGATCGACCCCGGTACGCAACTAGTACCTAATTTATCGACCCTGAAAGGATGAAAGGCAAAGTCGACCTCCGTGGAATTTGAACTCAGAACGTAAAGACAGACGAAATACCTCTAAGCATTTCGTTCGAGGTGCTAACGATTCTGCCAGCTCGTCGCCCTAACACTCTGTAAATATTTATTCCTTTATTGCTCACAGGGAGCTAAACATAGAGGGAACAAACAAGGACAGACAAAGGGATTAAGTCGATTACTTCGACCCCAGTGCGTAACTGATACTTAATTTATCGACCCCGAAAGGATGAAAGGTAAAGTTGACCTCGGCGGAATTTGAACTCAGAACGTAACGGCAGACGAAATACCGCTAAGCATTTCGCCCGACGTGCTAACGATTCTGCCAGCTCGCCGCCTTGAGACTCTGTAAATATTGAGACACTGGTGTATCATGTGAAGCTTTTGAAGATGGTATGCGATTAGCTAATTTAGAATATCAGAGAGTGTGGTAGTAGCAGGATAACAGGCAAAGAGATGAGACAGCGAGTCCCTGGTGCAACCACACACCATTCTCTGAAGACACTGCTACACAGTTATTCTTATTTAACTACTTTGTTATCAACCCGCCTGAAACTGCACCTGATTTCATAAAACTGCACCTGGTTCAGTTATAAACTAACGTAAATTAAAACTCTCCATCAAAATTTCATGTTTATGTATTTTCTAAATATCAGCGAAATAATGAGAAATTTAACATAACTTGCCTACAAAGCTGCTTCCATAACAACAGTTCTCCAATATTGATTTCATCATAGGACATCTGACTTACGGATGAACTGGGACAAAACAACAGCTGGATCATCAGTGTCATTTATAAATTCTCATTATAGAATTTTAGAGAATGAACTATTTTTCGCTTACTGATGCCGAATCGGTATATAGAAACATGAGGAACAAGAAATAGCAGCCGAACCTCGCTGAATATCAAACCTGTTGCCTTTTAGAAAAGCGTATTAGTAAAAAAAAACTGGTAAGTTTATTTCGTGAGTAACATTGAATTAGATCAAGTCAGTGGTGATTTGAATTAAGCAATAATTACATAAACACATCCGTCGTTTACAAAGAGAGAAGTAAGTTTACACATTTAGTTTTATGGATATATTCGGTAAGTTATAATGAGACTCACTAACCTCTATTATTTCCGTGTACTTTAGGTATATCGCCGATTAGATGCCAACTCTTCATGCATGGTAAGTTTTTGCAATCTGACAATGATTTCGAAT
>NW_026385108.1:2266-3305 GCF_001194135.2 Octopus bimaculoides | reverse complement strand
CATGCAAGCATGCATATATACATGCAGACATACATACATACATACATACATACATACATACATACATACATACATACATGCATACATACATTCATACATGTATGGTTTTATGTATATTATTGGTATTTCTGTTTCCTGTTCTTAAACTTTGGTTTAACTATAATCTTTACCTTACCAGATTTCCTATTCACTATATGTCGGTCTGTGAATTTATCTGTGTATCTGAATAGTTGTCGCTCTCTCTCTCTCTCTCTCTCTCTCTCTCTCTCTCTCTCTCTCTCTCTCTCTCTCTCTCTCTCTCTCTCTTCGTCTCTCTGTTATTTCTTTACTTATTTCTCTGCCTGTCTGTCTATTCATACACACACACACACACACACACACACACTCTTACATGTGAATAGAAATATAATGTGTGTGTGTACGTATATGCAAATATATATGAACTTTTATATATGTGTGAGGAGTATGCGTGCTTTCCTGTGTTTGTCTGTTCAAGGCTTAAATGTTTGTCTAATATATGCTTTCAGGTTCTCTTCTTTGTATGAAACCTTGAACATCAGAAAAAAAAAGCTTGTCTTCTCTGTAAATATAAATGTGTGAAAGAAGATAAGCAGGAAGGTAGGTACAATTCTACAGGTGTGGGTGTATATAAAGGTAGAATACACAGTATATTCTGCTATATAAGGAAGAAAATTAATGTGAATGTTGAGCAATATAATATTGTATGGTAAGCTAAAAGGAAAATGATGCTCTGTTGGAAGATTTATACAAAATTTTATTGAATTTTAGTGTTGTATGTCGATTCTGGCTGTGGTTAAGAAGATCTCTTTAGGAACACATGATTTTGGATTCAGTACTTTTGTGTGGTATCCTAGGGTAAGTGTTTTTTTAAAATAGCCTTGGCTGACAAATGCTTTGTGAGTGAATTTGGTTGACAGAAAGCATATTGCGCACACACAAACACACAATATATATATATATATATATATATATATATATATATATTGTGTGTGCATATAAATGTATGTATGTATGCATA
>NW_026385108.1:1587-2256 GCF_001194135.2 Octopus bimaculoides | reverse complement strand
TGTATGCATATGTATGTGTGTCTTTGTGTCTGTGTATACCTCCCACATACCACTTGACTGCTGATGCTACTATGTTTGCAGGCCTGTGACTTAGTAGTTCACCAAAGGGCTAATAAATAAAAGATAAGTACCAGACTTAAAAATAATCACCGGGGTCAATTTATTTGTCTAAAACCTTACAAGGCAGTGCCCCAGCTTGGCTGCAGTTCAATCACTGAAACAATTAAAAAAGATTTAATCATATTGAAGAGAACTGAGTTCAAATCCTGCAGTGATCAACTTTACTGTCCAGCCTACTGGAGATGTTATTATTGCCCTGACTGAGCAATCTTATGATCAAAGAGTTTTTCTTGGACTACATTGTTTAACGTTTTAGCATTCAAAGTAGCCATTTCCACCCTAAATATTTGACCAATTTTATGTTCAAAAGCATTCAGATCCAGCCTCTTAAACCTAACCCACAATATCATTCCCAAAGTAAAGATTCATATCACAGAAATCTCACAGCTACGAGATAATGCAGGATTAACTCAATAATAGGTGAATAAATAAGCATCACATTTGGTAGAATAATCTAAATACTAAAAGGTTAATATTATTGTTAATTTTGGTTAAGAAGATTAGGGTGTGATTTGAGAGATAACTGACTGCTTTTCGTAGTCTGTAAAC
>NW_026385108.1:0-903 GCF_001194135.2 Octopus bimaculoides | reverse complement strand
ATTTGACATCGCTGAATGAAAATATACCGGATGATATGTTATGAGATTAAGTTATGATCTACAACATTATGACCTGGACACACACGCATACGCATACACACACACACAAACACATGCACACAAGCATACTCAAACACACACATATACACACATATGCATACACATGTGTTTATGTGTGTGAGTGTGTGCTATCAGTATTTATAGTGATACTGTAAATTTGTATCATGAATAAAGCTAATCTTTGATGACAGCTGATACTTTTCCCTTACTTTTTTTATATTCTGGCTGAAATAAAACCAAAAAAACAAACAAATGACTCTCAGTAAAACATGGCTTAAGAGGACTTAACAGAGAATATTGCGAGTATCAGGTCATTGGCAAATCCAAATCACAGACATCAATGATGCAACATTATCTTCCTTATCTTTCATCATTTATTTGTTTCATTCACTGGACTTGCAGCCATGTCTTGAAAGGTTTAGTTGAACAAGTTGGCCCCTGTACTTATTCCATTGGGTCTATTGTCAAACTGCTAAGTAATGGGAAACACGGACAAACCAGCATTGGTTATCAAGCAATGGTAGGGGTGGGGGACAAACACAAACTCAAAGACACACATAATCACAAACACACACACATATATACAGTGAGCTTCCACATAGTTTCCATCAACCAAATTCACTTACAAGGCGTTGGTCGATCTCAGGCTTAAGTTGAAGACATTTGCTCAAGATTACATGCAGTTGACTCAACACTCAGACAAATACAGGAGTATGTCCTCATAAATGAAATATTCTCAGTACTAAATAGGAAATATACATAGTAGATAATCATACCCACAGTTTATATTTGTGCACAGGTAGAATAGTTAGTGGGCTGTTATATAGTGTGTATATATATATA
>NW_026385107.1:0-809 GCF_001194135.2 Octopus bimaculoides | reverse complement strand
ACAACACAGCCTGGTTCATAACACCACAGAAGACATTTGCTTAAGGTGCCATGCAGTGGGACTGAACCTGGAATCGTGTTTGGGAGAGAGAGAGAAAGAGAGAGCAATACAATGCACAGACATGACCTGTAAATCAGAAGTTCACTTCCCAATTATGCTATTTTGGGTTCAGTCTAGCAGTACAGTACCTTGGGCAAGTGTCTATTGTCCTGGGCTAACCAATGCTTGACTATAGTGGACAGAAACTGAAAGAAGCCCATTGTATGTATGGCTGTGCAAGAGAAAGAGTTCGTTTATATTTGAATTTCTTCAAAAGTGACTGAGCTACAAGTGATGTTGTTGTCATTTCCCCTGTCTACAAACCGTCTACTAGTTTTTTGTCTTTGAAGATGTGGAATCACAAGTCTCTTACATGAAAAACAGGTGAGAGTTAATGACAGGAAGAGCTTCAAACTGTAAAACAATGCCCCAGCGATATAGTCACTTAACCCATGGAAGGCATGGAAAAATGAATGTACGCATGTACAAAATAGATATTCTTTTCTACTCTAGGCACAAGGCCCAAAAGTTTGGGGGAGGGGGAGCCAATCGATTAGATCGACCCCAGTACACAACTGGTACTTAATTTATCGATCCCGAAAGGATGAAAGGCAAAAATCGACCTCGGTGGAATTTGGTACAAAATATATATTGTACTTATACAAGAATGTTGTTGACAGTGACTTCGAAGATTCAGATAGGAATAATAAATTTGTACTGTACAAAAGTATAGAGTAACCCATCAAATTAATGTAAAATTGTTTTTATTA
>NW_026385106.1:1679-1940 GCF_001194135.2 Octopus bimaculoides | reverse complement strand
GTATGTATGTATGTATGTGTGTGTCTGTGTGTGTAGACAGAAATAAATATATAGATTAACGGACAGATACTCATACATAGATAGACTATGCCTGTTTAGCTGATTAGTCAAATACGTTTATACCAGTATGTCTATACATACATATGTATATTCCTTGATGTATGTGCTCTAAATATGTTCAAATATATGAATACTTAAGTTGCATATACCCTATTTTGATACATACATATATATATATATATATATATATATATATATATA
>NW_026385105.1:0-241 GCF_001194135.2 Octopus bimaculoides | reverse complement strand
AAACAGCAGTTCGGCATAAGAGATCGATAGAATATATATATATATATATATACGACGCTCTTCTTCCAGTTTCCGTCTACCAAATCTAGTCACAAGGTAGGTTTTAGTCAGCCTCAGGCTATAGTAGAAGATACTTGTTTATGGTGCCACGCAGTGGAACTGAACTTGGGACCATACGGTTAAGAAGCAAGCTCTATACTACACAACCATGCCTACGCCTACAATATACATACATACATAT
>NW_026385104.1:0-312 GCF_001194135.2 Octopus bimaculoides | reverse complement strand
TTCCTTCCATATTCATTTATCACCCCTTCCTTTCTCATTCATATGGTGTGACAGAGAAATACACAAGAGCATTATCATAGTAAATGATGAAATCATTTCATCTTTACAATGTTGAATGCTGTCAAGTTCAATCATTACAGTTTGATGAGATTGCAATTCTAAAGTTACTGAGGGAAATAATCTAATATTCATTAAAACAATTAGCAGTTATTCATTCCACATTTTTAACACCTTGTTTGTTTGTATTAGATATAACTGAGTAGCATGGAGGCACGTGGCTTAGTGGTTAGGGTGTCAGCATCATGATCGTAA
>NW_026385103.1:0-233 GCF_001194135.2 Octopus bimaculoides | reverse complement strand
ATATTTGTACATCCTTGACTAACGAATGTGTTACACGAAATGATTGGTGAGACATAAATTTATAAATTTTTACAAAATTATTTTAGTCAAATGTCGAAATTTACAGACATCAGTTGTTTTGCTGCAAAAAAAGTCACGATTTGAAGGCCAGAAATAATAGAGAAGGAAAAACAACCGATATTCACGAAAAAGCAAACTCCAACAACAACAACAACTAAAAAAAAAAAAAAAAA
>NW_026385102.1:0-396 GCF_001194135.2 Octopus bimaculoides | reverse complement strand
TAATAATAATAATAATAATAATAATAATAACGATGATGATGATGATAATTTCTTTATTTGTCACCAGGGCGAAGGATGAAGGGAAAAATACAAAGACAGACATAAAATGTGTGGTTTTACATATAATGGGAGAAAGAAAGTATACACGGTATGCATTAAAAGAAGAGAAGTATATATAGTATACGGCACTTGAAGAAAATAAAAGTGATAGTGATGGGGTCCTCCTGATACAGGTGGACCTAGGGATAACCGAGGAACCCCACCATCCAAGGTCACCCTGAATACCAAAGACGAGTGCCCTCTCCAAATTCCTTTTTTCCGACTCGCATGTCTACACTGAGATTGATACCATCCACTCTTGCCATTTTTGCAACTTTCACCCACCTTTTGATAAAT
>NW_026385101.1:0-262 GCF_001194135.2 Octopus bimaculoides | reverse complement strand
GTTTCCAAATATTGTCATTTCGTTCTTTCTTCAAATAAGGTGGAAAAGATTAAAATCGTAAATTTCTGGTGACGTGATGCTTTTCTGCGTCGGTTTTGGAAATTCAGTGTCGGCTGTGTACTTTTTGTTATTAATGGATCCTGAAGTAGTGACCTACGTCTTTTCACTTTCTGCCTTTGTGTGCGCACAAACGCATGTCTGCGCGCGCACACACACACGCATGCTTGCAATGGCACACGCGCACAAATGCAGACACGTTTCT
>NW_026385100.1:0-221 GCF_001194135.2 Octopus bimaculoides | reverse complement strand
ACTACCAACTTATAACTGGTGAACCCGACTAAAGAACAAATACGGCCATGAAGACTGAACTACTAACCAGCATCATCGTCATGACCAACACGATTCTAGGATTACTACGCCACCAACATCTCCAACCATAGTCAACACGACTTACTACATATTACCAACATCAACAAGCACGGTTTTTTTTCTCGCCTCTGTTAGAGTGGATGTTTCCACTCACGATAAAC
>NW_026385099.1:0-339 GCF_001194135.2 Octopus bimaculoides | reverse complement strand
TCTATCTATCTATCTATCTATCTATCTATCTATATAACTATCTACCTACCTACTTACCTACCTACTTATCTATCTATCTATCTATATATCTATCTATCTATCTATCTATCTATTTATCTACCTCTGTTTGTCTGTCTGACTGCCTTCCTGTCTATCCATATACGAGGGGTTCTTCAAAAGTTTGTGGCTTTAGAGGTGTCGCGAAAGGCCACATATATATATACATACATGTATATACATATATATATGTATATATATCCAAGAAAGTTAGGAGTTGTGAATCCAACCAACTAAGGGATAATATCTATTCAATATACTGCTGGAAGAATACCCAATTAT
>NW_026385098.1:0-914 GCF_001194135.2 Octopus bimaculoides | reverse complement strand
ATAGAGGTTGCTTGTTTTGCAATTAAAGTTTGTTAGGTAGTCGCTTTCCTATATATATATATATATACATATATATATGCATACATACGTATATGCATATATATATATATATATGATGTATATATGTTTTGTCGGGTGCATTCAACGTATCTGACCTCCAAACCTACCTCAAGCCACTTTTTTTCCAGAAAAGAAAGGTGGAAGGGGTGGTGGGAACCTCAAAGTTTCCCACCAAGGGAGTTTTGTACGTGGTTTTTTTTTTTCTTTTCCAGATTATTTTGCATAGTTTCAATGAATGTGACATCGAAATCATGCTTAAACGGATCCTTTTTCCAGAAAAGGAAAGATTTGGCTGCTATTCCTAGCATGCTCTGCTACCATGTAACAGCTATTTGCATTCACATCAAAATTTACCAACATTTCTTTCCATTTATTTTTTCCACTTTATGGAAGTCAATATTTTCTTTTGACATCCACCTCAGTTAATTTTGCTATTCTCCCAGTTGTATACTTTCTTGAAGAAAAGCCTCACATTATCTCAAAGTTACAAGAATTTGCTAACATGATTTGTTTATTTTTTTAAAAGATTTCATAGAGGAATTAGATACAAGGGGTTTTGGCTGCTTTAAACACTAAAGTTTTAAAAAGTGCCAAAACTATAACATCAACTTTTTTGGCGTTTAGAACCCCAAAACAGTACTTTTTGGTTATCTCACCCCTATTAAAAAATTGCCCTATTAAAAAAACTAGGTTATCTCCCCACTAAAACATTGAGTTTATGTGGCAACGAGATTGGATTAAAAGAGTTAGATCCTTTTGATTCAATACTTAAGGTATCGTCCAGTGAAGGTTGGCTTGCAATATACCAACCTTCACTGGACGATACCTTAACTTCAATTCCCACCATCCATACA
>NW_026385097.1:0-355 GCF_001194135.2 Octopus bimaculoides | reverse complement strand
AGAGAGAGAGAGAGAGAGAGAGAGAAATAGAGAGAGAGAGTGTATGTGTATATTCACATGTTTGTAGGCGAATGGATATGAAAGTAAAAAGATACAAATACAGACGAATAGGTACATAGGTAATATGAACAGATAAGCACACATACACACAAATACGGAAATGAAGACTGATACACATAAACTTCACTTCACACAAGGACACATATGGAGACACACGTCCACGCATATAGAGATACTCAGCTATACATACAGACAGTACAGTCATACAAACCCATACACACAACCACACACATATATACTCAGACATGCACACACAAGGAGATAGAGGTACACACAAACACACTTGCAAGCACAC
>NW_026385096.1:0-807 GCF_001194135.2 Octopus bimaculoides | reverse complement strand
ATATATATATATACATATACATATATGTATATATGTATATATACACCAGTGACTAGAAATTTTAAGAACTTCGCAATAAGTAAGCACACACACACGCACACACTTATGTATGTATGTATGTATGTATGTATGTATGTATGTTATGTGGCTTCTTCCATCTTTAATCTCAGATTCAAACTTCTATTCTCGCCAAAAATTATGTGGAAATGACTATCTCTCTTGTACTAAATGGACACCAGGGTAGCCGATGTGTTTAATATATTCTGTAAACTGTTCTATATTTCTAACCTTCGCTTGCTATTATTTTCCTCACCCTCAACAAAACTGAAGAGAGCCGCTTCGACCTTATCCTACATGGTAGAAATAGTAGCCAAATTCACTCATTCGTTAAAGAAAGACTAGGTTAATATAGAGTAACTGAAAAAAATGGTAGATGGCCAGCAGGGTCTTTGTATAGGTCTGCAGCTTAACCAGGCAGAACACCAGAGTTTAAATAACCACCAACAAGCCTGAGGGAAATATCACTACCTGTCTGTCTGCCTAGCAGTCTGACTGTCTGTCCGCCTGTCTACCTGTTTGTCTACCTGCCTCTCTGACAACTTGTCTGCCTGCCTGCCTCCCTGCTTGTCTGCTTGCATGTCTATCTGTCTGTCTCCCCATTTGTCTGTCTACCTATCTGTCTGCCTAGTTGTCTCTGTCTCTCTTGCTCTAGCTGCCATTCTGTTTCTCTGTCTCTCTATCTTATTTCTTTATTGCCCACAAGGGGCTAAACTTAAAGGGGACAAACAAGGACAGACAAAGGGATTA
>NW_026385095.1:361-495 GCF_001194135.2 Octopus bimaculoides | reverse complement strand
AGTAGTAGCAGTAGTAGCAGTAGTAGTAGCAGTAGTAGTAGTAGCAGTAGTAGCAGTTGTAGCAGTAGCAGTTGTAGCAGTAGCAGTAGTAGTAGCAGTAGTAGTGGTAGTAGTAGTAGTAGCAGCAGTAGTAG
>NW_026385095.1:0-116 GCF_001194135.2 Octopus bimaculoides | reverse complement strand
AGTAGTAGTAGCAGTAGTAGTAGTAGTAGTAGTAGCAGTAGTAGCAGTAGAAGTAGTAGTAATAGTAGTAGTAGTAGTAGCTTCAGTAGTAGTAGTAGTAGCAGTAGTAGTAGCAG
>NW_026385094.1:0-769 GCF_001194135.2 Octopus bimaculoides | reverse complement strand
ATGTTGTATCCTATCTAGTTCATTGACTCCTAAATACTTGTATGGTTGGAAGGTGGTTGACTGTTTTCCCGTAGCATTTGTAACCGCATCCAGTTCTATTTAGAAATTCAGTTAAAGGTGTGAGTGCTAGACAGAACAGGAGTGGAGAGAACGTGTCACCCTGGAATATTCCTCTTCTAATGGGGATGGCTTACGTTTTCACAAGCCCCTCTTTTGTTTGGAGCTGTAGCACTGTCTGCCATTTGTTCATTGAGTGCCTTATGTATTTTATAATAATTGGTGCCACCTTGTTTATGGCTAGTGTTTCCAGAATCCACGTGTGGGGAACACTGTCGAAAGCCTTTTGGTAGTCCACCCAGGCCATACTGAGGCCTTTCTTCTTTCTTCGGCTGTCTTCAGTTATGGCTTTATTGATCAATAATTGATCTTTACAGCCGTGTGAGCCCTTGCAGCATCGCTTCAGCTCTTCTGGAAACAGGTTGTTATTTTCCAGGTGCTTACTCAATCTCTGCGATATTATTGCAGTAAAGGCTTTGTAGATCGTAGGGAGACAGGTTATAGGTCTATAGTTTTGGGGCTTCTCCGTTTCCGTGGATTTGGGGATTAAGATGGTTTTCCCTTTCGTGAGCCATTCAGGCATTGTCTCTGGATCTGCTAGTATGTTGTTAAAGTTTTCTGCCAGCTTTTTATGCATTCTTGACAGGTGTTTTAACCAGAAGTTGGTGATCTTGTCGTGTCCAGGTGCCTTCCAGTTGCTTAGTCTTTGCAG
>NW_026385093.1:0-294 GCF_001194135.2 Octopus bimaculoides | reverse complement strand
GTGTGTGTGTGTGTGTGTGTGTGTACATACATTTACACCAATACATTCATTCATGAATATAGATGAGTGTGTGTGTATATATATGTATGTATTGGGTGAGTATGTGGGTATCTGTGTGTTTCTATGTATACCTCTATAATTCAATTAATAAAATTTTATGTACATGTATATGTGTGTATGCAAATTCATAAATATTTGTTCATATATTATATATTTGTGTGACAATGAACGAATATGTCAGTATACATGTGTTTATATGTGTGTGTATGAGTTTATGTGTGTGTGCGACTGTAT
>NW_026385092.1:0-361 GCF_001194135.2 Octopus bimaculoides | reverse complement strand
GGATAAGTATACGGGTAAAGTGTATGTATGCATATGTATACGGGTAAAGAAAAGGATAATATAGTATAGTAAAGAGAAATAAACAAAATAATTAATTAATCTAGTGTAAATCCACAGGAGAGCAATAAAAATAGAACATTAAGGAGTTATCTCCCCTATAATAACAAAGATGAAATCTAACGAGATTCTAAGGATTTAATGATAGTTATGTACGTGTTTTTTGTGTTTTGTTCGAATGATAACCACTCCTGAAGAAGTGCCAAATGTCTAAATCCAATGGACCAGTCACTAGATAATTTTAGCACAGAAACGTTAACATAGAGTGGTGAATAAATCGATATATCGAATCTGAAGTCTCTGT
>NW_026385091.1:0-951 GCF_001194135.2 Octopus bimaculoides | reverse complement strand
TACAGAACTTTTCCTATAGTGTACTAAAGATCTGGTATAATTGCTCACGTTTTATTGACTCTTTCTATTTGCTGTAAACACACGTACACACACATGTATCACTCACATACATACTTTTCTTTGTACGACGGCCTGTCTTTGATTATGTTCTTATATGTCGCATTCACACTCACACACAGACATACATCTTTAACGCTACAATAAATATCTCTGTTATTCATCTATAACGGTTGTGGTCTTTCATTACTGGTCATCTATGTTATCGTCGTATAACATATCATGTATATCATCCATTGATATATATATTGTGTGTTCGACCGTGTGACTCGTTTAAATAAAAGGAGTCCTCTGTTTTCCCATTCGTCACCATTTCTCCTTTTATGAGTTCACACGGTCGTTCCCTTATAATTGGTGACCCCGACGTGATTCATTCATACAGCCCTTCTGATCTGTACAGCCCAACTTGAAAAGTTCTCATAACTTTCCAAAAATGGTGACTAAATACCAGTAATAGACCAACCGTTCTATCAGTCTTTTTCACTACATCTTTTTTTTTATTTCGTCTGTTTGTCTTCGACAAACCGACTGGTGCGAGGCTAGTGTAGTGAAACTACCTATCGCCATTAGACACAAAACTACTATCGCCATTACATACAATCTTCTCATTTAAATATAAATAAATGCGAGCTTAGTAGAGAACCCATTCCTTGTCATCACGTGACTGATTATTATTCGAATCGGCAACTTCTTCGAACCGTTCCCCACAGAACGCAAACTGACCAATCACAGCCCCTAATAAGGTCACGTGATAGAGTAACATTCTATCACCGTCTTGGAGCCATCTTAACGCTATAAATAGATCAACTCATACTCCACAAATTTGTCTCGGTCCAGTTTCTCGCAGAGACTGTTCCGTGTACCACACGACAGCAGCAGCAGCCAGCGACCACT
>NW_026385090.1:0-209 GCF_001194135.2 Octopus bimaculoides | reverse complement strand
CCATTCATCCATCCATTCATCCATCCATCCATTCTTCCATCCATCCATCCCTTCTTCCATCCATCCATCCATCCATCCATTCATCCATCCATTCATCCATTCTTCCATCCATCCATCCATCCATTCATCCATCCATTCATCCTTTCTTCCATCCATTCATCCATCCATCCATTCATCCATCCATTCATCCATTCATCCATCCATCTATC
>NW_026385089.1:0-463 GCF_001194135.2 Octopus bimaculoides | reverse complement strand
TATATATTCATACATACATGCATCCATACATTTCAATCGATAAATCATATTATCTATCTATATATACATCTATCGCTCTCAGATTTCTGTGTGTATTTATGCATGTATGTATATATGTATGTATGCATGCATGAATGTATGTAGGTACACACACATATATATATATATATATGAATTTATATATATATATTTACTTTTACGTCTATGTATCTACGTACCTACTTGCCTATATTTTCGTTAAATGCGGTGAATTCATTTAAAAATATAAATTCTCTCTTAATTTTTAGTTTGGAAACTGCTCATTTCCATTAATTTTGCCGTGCTAATAAGATTTATCACATCAAACACCAAAAGGTCAACCATTTTATGAAATAACTCACGGAAATTGCCTTAGTTTATAAAACAGGAATTTAATAATTTCTAATAACGATGACAACGGCAATAATAATAATAATAATAATAA
>NW_026385088.1:0-960 GCF_001194135.2 Octopus bimaculoides | reverse complement strand
ATATTTGAATGGTACCATAAAATCAATCATCCCTACTTGACTGTTTACCTTTGTGAAAAGTTACGTCAATCCTTTTTAAAGTACCAAAATCAAATAGATTGAGATGATTGATTTTATGGCACACAGAATAAGAATTGAATCATATAGAAATTCTGGAAGTTACCAAAGCAGCCGGGTGTCTAAGCAAAATCGTAATGTAAATTATAGCTTTTGCGTTTTATTCCTTCTCACAGTTGGCTTGTCAGCCCTGTTAGTTTCGCTAGACCCCAGTATTCAGCCCAATTCTAGGCAAATTGATTTTGTCTCATTCAAATATGAACAAAGACAGATTTACTGTTGAAATATCGTTCAACCAATAAAATATCTATTACAATCGAATCGTGCTCTTCGGCTTGACTATTGTTATTATCATTATTATTTCTACATGGAAAAATGCGAGCATGAAAAGTCATATTCTTAAGATTATAAACCTGGAAAAGTACAGAACAAGTTATTACACGTGTAAAAGTATAGGACAAACTATTACTTCAAGTAAAGTAAAGAATAAGAAACTATTTACTTAATATATTGCAGCAAAGAATGCCAATTCTTCTAATTTATCACTCTTTACAGTTCTCATCTCTTAAATTTATTGTACAAAAATGCTCAGCTAATTTGTAAGTTTGTCTGATTAGTCATTTTTTTCTGTATTTAATGTAGTAAATTAGCCAAAATCTACTTAAATAAGTATAGTGTTATTTGTAAACTATAATAAAATAAGTTTTACTATTCAAATTTTAATTTTAACTGCAATATTTTAAGTAAAAAGTTTCTTATTCTTTACTTTACTAGAATTGCTTGTCCTATACTTTTACAGGTGTAATAACTTATCCTGTACTTTTCCATATTCATAATCTTAAGAATATGACTTTTATGCTCGCATTTTTCCATGTAATTCATGATTTTTCCAGGCATTGCTGT
>NW_026385087.1:0-210 GCF_001194135.2 Octopus bimaculoides | reverse complement strand
TGTGTGCGTGTGTTGTATGTATTATATAATGTTATATATAATAGCATGTATGATGGGTCCCGCAAAGGGATGAAAGCATTAAATTGTTTTTATCCAAATCTGTATACCACTTCAGTCTATACACACCCACATACACGTGTGTGTGTATATATAGATAGATAGATTACAAGGTTTGGAGGTGATGTACAAGAATTTATATATATATATATA
>NW_026385086.1:0-216 GCF_001194135.2 Octopus bimaculoides | reverse complement strand
ATATATGTAGGTATGTATATATATGTATGTATATATGCATATATTTATATGTTACTTATATTAATATATCTATATCTATATCTATCTATATATATATTTATATATATAAATATATGTATTATATATTACATATATTGATATATATTATATATATAAGTATATATATATATATTAATGTATAACTATATGTATATGCATAACTATATATATATATAT
>NW_026385085.1:0-239 GCF_001194135.2 Octopus bimaculoides | reverse complement strand
GGAGCTGTTATATTTCAGCAAGATGAGGTGAAATTATATGATTTTAATATGTAAAAGCTGCCAGTTTGGTCATTATTTAAGAACTCGTTATATTTCACAATGAAGAGTAAAGTAATCATGAATCAACAGTTGATGACAGTTATGGATTAGCTTTCAATTATTTGCCACTATTGCCTGCCCTGGCTTAGCATTGTGCTAACTCGATAGTCACTTGTTTGGACAGATCAACACATGTCTGT
>NW_026385084.1:0-297 GCF_001194135.2 Octopus bimaculoides | reverse complement strand
AACATTACGAAGCTATCAAGAAAAACTCCATAAACACATGAGATTGAAAGTGGGTGATGGGAAAAAAATCTATTTCAGATTTAAATCTTGAAATTAGCTAATTTGCAATTAATATGGGGTCTTTTTTTTAAATATCTTTTCACTAGCCCGCTTTCAATTGCATGTGTTTATGGAGTTCTTCTCAGTAGCTTCATAATGTTTAGACATTCGTTTAGCATGGAGTAGAAAAGTCATGTTTCAACTTTCTCCCTTAATATATATATATATATCATCATCATCATCGTTTAACGTCCGCTT
>NW_026385083.1:312-432 GCF_001194135.2 Octopus bimaculoides | reverse complement strand
ACATGCATACATACATACATACATAGATGCATACATACATATATCCATGCATACATACATGCATACATATATAAATACATGAATACATACATGTATATATATAACATAGAAATATGTGTG
>NW_026385083.1:0-302 GCF_001194135.2 Octopus bimaculoides | reverse complement strand
ATGTGTGTATATATACATATACATATATACATGTATGCATGCATTCATACATATATACATACATGCATTCATGCATTCATGCATACATATATATGCATATACTCACGATCACGAGAAAGTGTACGCAGTACATAGTTTAGAGTATAATTATATTGATTCGGCTAAGCTGTATACTGTTACTTAAGTTTCATGTTCATATGCCCGTTCACACTGCTGTTTGATAACACATGCATACATCGACACACAGAAGCACATAACTCACGTACATACATACATACATACATACATACATACATACATAC
>NW_026385082.1:0-713 GCF_001194135.2 Octopus bimaculoides | reverse complement strand
ATGAAGAATTACTGATTATGGCCGCAATAAGGTAGGCAGAGAATAGAATTCCTTACATTTTTGTACCGAAGGTAGAGAATATGCGGCACATCAACCGTTTTCGGCCGAAACCTAAACGCGAAAACGGCTGAGGTGCCGATTGTTTACCTTCGCCATTGTCTTTTATGCTTTACTTGTTTCCACGTACGAGCATTGCGACCATCGCCTCTTAATGCGCTTTACACGAACAAATTGACACAAGAGTCTTAATTTTGGGTTTAATGTGAACACTCGGCCATATATACGTATGTATATTGGCAAATATTGGGTTGTCCGCAAAGTTCGTGCCGATTTTAAAGGAAACGGAAAGGTCATTACAATTTTAATCAACCGAGAGTGAATCTCCATCTTTCCTTTAACTTGAAAATATCCTCTTGCCAGAATTGAGCTGGTTTCATGGCAAATAAGTCGAAAATTAAGCTACTATAAATCGGCACGAACTTTCCGGACAACTTTCTCTTCAATCGCTGCATTTGTCCAATGTTAAAAATCCTGTTGATGTTTTATATTGTGTTTGTGTAATCAATTGTTGGAGTTACTGGGCTTTATGTTTGGTTGGGGATTCTAGACTGATTAGTGTAATTGTGGTGTGGGCATTTGTGTATCACCCTTTTGTATCATCTCGAGTCAGTGAGGGGCTACTGGCATCGACCACGTTCCAATGGTGCTCTTTA
>NW_026385081.1:0-1005 GCF_001194135.2 Octopus bimaculoides | reverse complement strand
CACTCTAATACTACATCTAGATCTGTTGATAATAATAAGAATATCTGGCTTATCCTCCCGTTTGGGAAGCAGGTTAAATCAGATTTGGTCTGGCAGTTCCGATACGCGGTGAGTAGGAACTTCCCTAAAGGTTCTCACTATTACCCAATTATCAACTCGCATAAGGTTAGATTTGGGTTTTCGAACACTAAGAATTTGTTACAGATTGTATCTTCCCATAATCTCAGGTTTTGGGATTCTTCTCTAGACGGCCATCCTAGATATGATCGTAATATTAGTAATGTTCATACCTGTAACAATAATAATTACGCCAATAATTTAACACACACAAATGATGGCATTAGTCATTCAGATATTAGTATAGGTAGTATGTTCAATATTGGGAATCATAAAAATATCTGTAACATTAGTAAGATTAGCAATAAGATTAGCATCTCGGAATTAAATCCTAATAGAATTAGGTTTTTAAGTGCGAATGCAAGGAACAAAAATGTAGTGTACCAATGCAAGGTAACATCTAACGCTGATGTCTCATATTACGTAGGTAGCTCATCGACACAGGTAACCAAGAGAATCTCGAATCATTATTCGTCATTTAGGGATAGAAATAAAGCTAGCACTACCGGCCTAAGTAAGTTTATTTGGGAACTGAAGGATTGCAATAAGCAATTCTCTTTGGAATGGTCCATATTGGCCACCTCAGTTCCCTATGACAAGGGTAGGGATTTCTGCCCTCTTTGTAACTTGGAGCTTTTTTATATCCTGTTCTACAAGAATCGCCTAGTTAACCAAATAACTCAGAGTGCGTACCGGTGTCAGCACTTCAAGAAACATACCTTCTTTTATTACCGTTAGCTCCATCATTCCTACTAGGTTAGGTTTTAAGCATTATTATTATTATTATTATTTTTTTTTTATTTTTTTATTATAACCCCCCCTTTTTTTAAACTAAATATCCTCTGAATAATATCTACTTCTACATCCACCATAACTTGCCTTTTCCCC
>NW_026385080.1:0-306 GCF_001194135.2 Octopus bimaculoides | reverse complement strand
TGACGATGATGACAACGGCGATGATGATGATGATGTTGATGGTGATGACGACAACGACAACGACGACGATGATAGTGGTGGTGGTGATGACGATGATCCTGAAGATGATGATAACAGTGATGATGATGGTATTGGTAGTGTAGTGACCTTGGCAGTATCATAGTGTTGTTACTGTTGCTGTTGGTGGTGGTGATAATGATGATCTTATTGGTGATGGTACGGTGGTGTTGTTAGTATTCTTAGTGAGTGGTCATGGTCTTGCTTTTCTTGTGGTCATGGTGATGATGATGATAGTGGTGATGGTAG
>NW_026385079.1:0-399 GCF_001194135.2 Octopus bimaculoides | reverse complement strand
GAGAGAAGTTTAGATTTATGAAGTGAAAATTAACAAGTAACTTTCGAATGTAATAGAATGAAGGCAGGTACATAAATGACTAGAAGTAAACAATTTGTTATATGTTGCAGTGTTTCTGAGAACCTGTTGCATTGGATTCCATAATCATGTAATGTTTTTATATATTACCTGTGAAAGGCTGTTTTGTTTCTTTTCTCGGTAAAGAAACTCCCTAACATACTATTTCAGGGCACCTATAGCATGAAAAGCGGCAGCATGTATGAACTTATAGCTCGTAAGCCAGGAATCATATAATCTAATTGCATATCAATTCTACACTGTTAGCTTCCACCCTCCGCTTTCTCTGTCTCTTTATCCATATCTATCTATCTATCTATCTATCTATCTATCTATCTATCT
>NW_026385078.1:0-441 GCF_001194135.2 Octopus bimaculoides | reverse complement strand
TCTTCTTCTTCTTCTTCTTCTTCTTCTTCTTCTTCTTCTTCTTCATCATTGTTTTTGTTGTTTCACTGCTTTCCTAATTTTTTTTCATCTTTTTCGTTGTTTGTTTGTTTTTTTACTTTCTTCTTTGCTCTTATTTTTCTTTTCTTCTCTTCCTCTTCTTTTTCACCGTCTTCTTCCTTCTTTTTCCTCTTGTCTTTATTCATCTGTCTTTGTCTCATTCTTGCTCTTGTGGTTCCTCTTCTACATCATCATCATCATTGTCATCAACATCGTCGTCGTCGTCGTCATCATCATCATCATCATCATCATCATCATCATCATCATCATCATCATCATCATCAACAACAACAACACCATTATTATGATAATGTGCAACGGCACCATCAGCAAAATCTCTTTTTCTTCTTCTTCTTCTTCTTCTTCTTCTTCTTCTTCTTCTTC
>NW_026385077.1:0-441 GCF_001194135.2 Octopus bimaculoides | reverse complement strand
CTCCAAGTTTTCCAGTTATGCCAAGATCACGCAGTTTGTGGCATATCATAATATGATCCACTTTGTCAAAAGCTTTTGTAAAATCAAGGTATATTACGTCCGCATTTGAGTTGTTGAGTAACTGCCTCAACACCCAGTCATAATGTTGTAAGAGCTGGGTCAGGCAGCTCCTACCTGGTCGAAAACCATGTTGGGTATCACTCAGCAAGTTATTTTTTCTTCAAGGAATGCGATTAGTTTTCCTCTGACTATCCTTTCCATGACTTTGCTGATGTGTGAAGTCAGAGAGATAGGCCTATAGTTTTTGACATCTGCTCTGCTTCCCCCTTTATGGATTGGACATATTATTCCCTCCTTCAGCTTGCTTGACAGTCTGCCATTTGCGAGAAAACTCTGGAAGAGGATCTGCAGGGGTTTTGCCAGGGCATGCTTACACGATTT
>NW_026385076.1:0-538 GCF_001194135.2 Octopus bimaculoides | reverse complement strand
TAATAATGATAATAATAATTTCTTAGGTAACCAGAAGATGGATTTGGTATTACTCTTTTCTTTGTACCTACATATAGATATACATACATACATGCACACGCGCGCGCGCATACACGCACATAATGCATGTATGTGTGTGTAGTTGTGTGTGTGTGCAGTTTTGTTCTTGGATGCCTGTACCGGTAGAAACTCCTTACGAAATTTAATGCCGCAGAATAAGTGTAGCTCTCTTTATACAATTGGCCTAAATCTGGTCAAACTTAGCCATTCAATAGATAAAATGGTGATCAATAAAATGATTAACTCAGTATATGGCTCAATATAATTGACTAAGACTTTTGAAAGCAATGTTCCAGCATCGTCACATTGGAGTGCGCCTTTCGAGTAGAAAATGTAGCAGCTACTTTTGGTGTGCTTTTCAATATTTCAAGGCTAAATCACGGAGTTTTAATAATTACAAATGATAGGTTCGAAGAAGAAATAATTATAATATACTATCTTAGGGGGGATGCATTTTGCATGTGAACTGGTTCGGGGG
>NW_026385075.1:0-249 GCF_001194135.2 Octopus bimaculoides | reverse complement strand
AAGTAGTTGTATACTGCCAATTTGTGTGTGTGTATGCATATATACACATATGTAATGATAAGAAATGGAGCAATAATAACAGTTAGAAGTGTTTTCAAGTCATTGTTATTAAATGACTTTAAAACACCAATGATCCACTTCTAACTGCTATTATTGCTCCAGTTCTTATCGTTTTCTTTTATATATATTAATCCACGGTTTTACCTTTTAAATTACCTACTACCGCATACCTTATAACAAGGACCATAC
>NW_026385074.1:0-640 GCF_001194135.2 Octopus bimaculoides | reverse complement strand
ATATATATATGTATATACATATATGTATATATATATATGTGTGTGTGTGTTTGTGTGTGTGTTTGTTTGTGTGTGTATGTGCGTGAGTGTGTGTGTATATGTCTGTTTATCTCCTCGTCAGTGATGCTGTTATGTTTATGTCCCTGTAAACTAGCGGTTCGGCAAAATAGACCGATAGAATAAGTAGTAGGCTTACAAAGAATAAGTTTTTGTGTTGATTTCTTCGACTATAACCTTTTAAGATGATGCTCCAGAATGGACGCAGTGAAATGACTGAAACAAGTAAAAGCGTAAAAGAATGAAAGAATAGTGATAGAATTCGTCCTTCATAATGGTCGGGGTTATTTAAGTTATCTGCTAGATGAGAATAGAAGGTGCTCAGATGGTGGAGAATACCTACAGAGAAATGTAAGAATGAGTGAGAGAGAGTGAGAGAGAGAGAGTGTGTGTGTGTGTGAGAGAGATAGATAGATAGATGAAGAAAGAAAGAGAGTAAAAAGAAAAAATTATCTACTATCATTATAACTATGATAGAGAAAACATGAGAGAATGGAAGTGTACGGTAGAAAGACGAGAGAAAGTGTTAACCAACAAATGAGAAAATATGTATACCAATGAAAACATGACAGAATACAGTGAA
>NW_026385073.1:0-308 GCF_001194135.2 Octopus bimaculoides | reverse complement strand
CCTCTGACTCCCATGCTAGTGGCACATAAAAGCACCATCAATCCCAGTACTTGACTGGCACTTTATTCTATCGACCCTGGAGGGATGAAAAGCAGAGTTGACCATAGTGGAATGGGAACTTAGAACATGAAGATTTAGAAAAAATACTGGAAGGCATTTTCCTAATGTTCTAACAATTCTGCAAAGTGCTGACTTATCCACTGATGAATAATGAGAATATTTGCAGTAAGAAAGAAGACATACCATCTACAGCTACAAACAAGGGAAATTTTTATTTAACCAAGTTGGTGCTAGTGAAATTTTTGTAG
>NW_026385072.1:0-355 GCF_001194135.2 Octopus bimaculoides | reverse complement strand
AAAAAAACCCTTAAAAATACAAGGCACCCAAAAAGCCTACAAACATTATAAATAGGTAGCTATAGACACTCCAATGCACATCTATATGTGTGGGTTCGTGTGCACAGCCTTACTCGGATGTCCCCTTACTCTCATGTGTGCATATACAAGTTTTTATAAGCAAACATTCCACCACATACGTTGTTTGTGGTATCAGCTCTATTAGCCGTATCTAGAAAGCTGTAAGTGTTTTTTTAGAAAGGAAGTTTTGCTGAGTGTGTGTGTGTCATTTCTGTGTATATTGGAAGGTTCTATGTAGAAGATCATTTTATTTATATTTTGATTTTAATTTTATTTTTTATTTTTATTTCTATCT
>NW_026385071.1:0-474 GCF_001194135.2 Octopus bimaculoides | reverse complement strand
GTAGCTTAATGGACATGTTACCATTGTGTGACTATGTTGTGATTACCTGTGCCTTGACACCACAAACATATCATTTGATTGGTCACAAGGAACTGGTTGTAATGAAGAAGACTGCAACTTTAATCAATATTGCCAGAGGTAGGTACTTCAATTTCTTGTCACTAATAGTTATGGATGTATGACAAACAAAAATAGACAAGTAATAAAACGTCTGATTTGATATTGGAACTTGAAGATATGAAGTGATGATCTTTAAAAAGAAGGAATGGCGAGTGGTGAAGAATTTAATGGTATTGGACCGGCATTTAATTACTGGTATATAGTTATAGGAACTTTTTATGTCTTGGTTTCTTTAACATTGAATTAAAGAACACAGAATGAAATGACCTAATGAGAGATATTGACCTGCCTTAATACTAATGAGTATGATTATTATTATTATTGTTCAGTAGTTTTATTTTTATAGCGTGCTTT
>NW_026385070.1:0-328 GCF_001194135.2 Octopus bimaculoides | reverse complement strand
TTGGTCTATCAAATTCCACTGAGAAGCTCTTTGCCAAGACTATAAGAGAAAGCGGCACAGACCCATGGCACCACATACTGGAATTGAAGCCAGAAATGTACATGCTCGAAATGTACATACATCAAAGTATATATGTAGAAAATTTCACGAAAAAATATTCATTTTCCTGGAAGTTAAGAAGAATTTAAGTGGACTCTGTTGGAATTTCCGAAAATTGTCCCCTACCCCCATTCCAAAACACTTTCACCGGAAATTTTTGTATATTCGGAATGTACATCATAAATACAATATGCATAGAAAATTTCATTAAAAAATATTCATTTTTCTG
>NW_026385069.1:0-493 GCF_001194135.2 Octopus bimaculoides | reverse complement strand
GACAACGGCAGGGAATTCTGTAATAAACTTATAGACGACTTGAAAATAACTTGGCCGCAGCTTAAGATTGTACATGCTAAACTAAGGCATAGTCAGACTCAAAGTAGCCTTGAGAAGGCCAATCAAGACATCGAAAATATGTTAACAACTTGGATGCAAGACAACCAGTCTACTTCATAGAGTCACAGACTTAAATTTATTCAGTTCATGAAAAACAGAGCGCTTCATTCTGGTATAAAGAGAACGCCTTACGAAGCTATGTTTGGCTGTACTCCTAGAGTTGGACTATTCACAACTCCTATTCCAAGGGAAGTTTTTGAATCAGTGGAGGATGAACAACAATTTTAAAATGCCTTAACTGTTATTACTGCATCCTCCGAACACGATGATGCCGTTTCCGCCGAAGAAACATCTCCGAATCAAACTGTGAAAGTGTGTATTGTGTTCAAAAAATTGCAAAGACAACCTATTTTGCTGGAAATGTGAGCAGCCT
>NW_026385068.1:0-530 GCF_001194135.2 Octopus bimaculoides | reverse complement strand
TATATACATACATACGCTAACACGACGCACACACGGACATGCACAAACACACCTGCGCGCGCGCACACACATACACGCGCACACACATGGACGTTTCATTAAATATACTATGTTCAACTCATCTATTTACAGTAGGTTTTTCATATTTCCAGTTTATTTTTTTCACATTTGGTTTGAGATATTTAAATATCCAAATTAACATACGATGTATCTAGTCTTTCGCAGCCTCACAATTCAGTATATTTGAAATTTATGTCGCTTCATATATAGTCATTAAATTTACGTAGACCTTCCTTCAACAGTTTCTTTTTGTACCATTAGCCTCTAGCAACAGCACTCAAGTTCCTAACTAACTGAATAAAAATAGTACGGAAATCTCAAATTTAGAATATAAAACGTAAAAGTTGTCGTGTATTTGTGTATGCAATAAAACATACATAAACGAAAATTACTTCACCACACACCCTGCACACTCACACGCACACACATATTTTAGATGATTGTATATAGGCATGTATATATATATATAT
>NW_026385067.1:0-469 GCF_001194135.2 Octopus bimaculoides | reverse complement strand
TTAGCCAATAGCGAGACAGAAATTTTCTGCGTTTAGCGGAGCGGTGTCAAATTATCTGTATCATGCACAGTTTATCTGTTCCACGATCTCTCTCTGTTCCTGTTACGTGGGCTAAATTCCAATTAAGCTGTTGAAATGTGAAGCTAACGGTGTAAGAAATACTCCTAATTTAAATTTTTATTAATAGTATTAACCTAATGAAATCATAAATCCAGCTAACTGAGTCAATGAGTCCCCAAAATATATGAAATGAAAAATACTAACACACAGAAAAATACTAACAAAGAAAAAGCACAGAAAATTAGGTTATATACTAACACAGAAAATATGTCATATACTAACACACAGAAAAATTAAAACAAAACACGCGGGTGAAAAGAATCTCATGTTGTGAAGAATCAAGTGTGAAAAATCAACATGTGAACCACAACACAGCATGCGGTTGTCATGGTAACAAGCTGCTAATGCC
>NW_026385066.1:0-438 GCF_001194135.2 Octopus bimaculoides | reverse complement strand
TTCTTTTTATCTCCCTTTTTTTTCTCTTATCCTTTCTCTAATTCTTCTCCTCCCCTTCACCGTTCTCTATCTGTCCCTCTCTCTCCCCCACTCTTCCTCATTAACTCTCTCGTTGCTCACACATGACCAGCGACCATCTTTCTTTTCCTAACTCGAATTTCTTTCTTTCTTCTCGTTCAGCTACAGGGATAGCACGCATTTTGTCTGTCTATTGTCAAAGCTTGTTTCTCCAGCGTTCACCACTTTACCTCATAATGGTTTAACAGCCCTTACCGCTTGTTTTCACTGTCCTATTTTTGTTACCAACTTTGACCCTCCGCAGACCTCAAATTTTATTTAATTTGCTTTGCGGAAGCAACTGTGTTGACGAAGACGCATCTTGTCCTAGTGCTCGAAATGCGGAGTAGATAAAACAGTGGACAACTGATGAAGGGATTG
>NW_026385065.1:0-330 GCF_001194135.2 Octopus bimaculoides | reverse complement strand
ATGGATTCTAATGGCTCAGGGGCCCATTTGCCATCGGGGAAGCTAGCAACTTGGCCAGTCCACCACCGGCTATGATGCTCTCTCACTACTTCTACTCATGATTAGAGATGCACTTATCATCAGCCACCAAAGGACATGCTCAGCTGGTTAAGGTCAAACAACTGACAAGCAAATCTGTGGTATTCAGCTGAATATTTGCTGTATTTTATATTCAGACAAAACAATGTATATGATAACACTTCCATTCAGTTAAGATCAGAAGCCATGAGAGCCACTGCTCGGTACTGCATCAGGGCATTATTATTATTATTATTATTATTATTATTATTA
>NW_026385064.1:0-267 GCF_001194135.2 Octopus bimaculoides | reverse complement strand
TGGTCGGCCGAGGCTGTAGTAGAAGACACTTGCCCAAGGTGCCACGCAGTAGGTTTGAACCAGGAACCATGTAGTTCTTACCACACAGCCACTCCTACGCCTATATATTTGAATCCTGAATGTATGTTTAATCCTGAAGGTATATTCGATCAGATGAGTTAGTTTTTCCCTATTATACATTTCTATGTAAATATACAATGGTATTATAAAATGTATAATAAACATATAGGCGCGGGAGTGGCTGTGTGGTAAGTAGCTTGCTTACCA
>NW_026385063.1:0-406 GCF_001194135.2 Octopus bimaculoides | reverse complement strand
GAGAGAGAGAGAAAGAGAGAGAGAGATACATATATATGTATATATCTATATACACACACATATGCACACATACGTATGTACTAGTGCTTATTTTAATGAAAAGTTAAAGTTACATCTAAAGTACACGATATTGAAAATGTTACTTAATGATTTTAGTAAGAGTACACAGTTATTAATTTTTACTGTGTAAAGTTTGATACAGTTAGACAACTGCACTATCACCTTAGCATGAAACCTGAAGTAGCTCAGATTTAAGTCGTATAATTATTAAATCATACTTATTGCTCGGAGTATAGGGTAAATAATATTATGTAAATGTTGGCTTGAAAAATATTTCGGGATAAGCAGCCTTCGAGAAATGCCCAAAACAAACCATGTAGCCACGCCCTACTCCTATATATATATA
>NW_026385062.1:0-345 GCF_001194135.2 Octopus bimaculoides | reverse complement strand
TCAATAAACACTCACAACGCCCGGTCTTGGAATTGAAACCGCGATCCTATCACCACGAGTCCGCTGCACTAACCACTGGGCCATTGCGCCTCCACAAAATTGACCTTGGGGTGATTTGAACTCAGAACGTAGCGAAGGGCGAAATATCACTAAGCATTTCGTCCAGCGTGCTAACGACTCTGCCAGCTCGCTGCCTTGCTTCACACACACACACACACGGAATCGTGTGTGTGTGTGCAGTCAGGACTGCTGGAAGAAATGATAATGATAATGGCAAGGAGTAATGAGAGAGAGAGAGAGTAAAGGCAGAAGGTCATAGGAGGGGAATACTAATGGTAGATGGAT
>NW_026385061.1:0-408 GCF_001194135.2 Octopus bimaculoides | reverse complement strand
TAGATAGATAGATAGATAGATAGATATAACAGAATGACTCAAGTTACGAGAACTTTGTGCGCTGGCAAACGCACGAAACTCTTGTACTTTGAATCACTTTGTTATTTCTGCTAAATATTAATGAAAATATGGTTATACTCATACACTGTTCACATCAACATGCCTATATATATATATATATATATGTGTGTGTGTGTGTGTGTGTGTGTGTGTGTGTGTGTGTGTGTGTGTGTGTGTGAGAAAGTTGGTATGTGAAAGCACGTGGTTGGATGTATAAAATATAATACGAGTGAAAAAACTACGGAAGGCTTGTGTTACATGGTTAAAGTATGTATTTAAATTATGTGAGAAAAATGTTAGAAAAATGTTAGAAAAATGTTAGAAAATTTTTTTGGTATATAAACATTG
>NW_026385060.1:0-372 GCF_001194135.2 Octopus bimaculoides | reverse complement strand
ACACACACAGCACCCTGACAAATATAACACACACATACACATGCATACACACGTACACATACACACCACCCTGACAACCACAACACATATACATACGCTCATGCACACACGCGTGCACACACACACACACGTACACACATAAATGGAACGCCGACATATACTCACACGTATTCACATACGCGCACACACACGTACATACATACACTTACACGCAAATATACACCATTCTTTATGTATGAGTCATACATATAAACTCCCAAACCTTTTTAACAACAGTCAAAATCGATGACCATATTAATGGCACTCAAAACCTTTTTATCAATCATCAACCACTTTTTGACCATGTGACTACCACTGCTTTTATATCTGAAA
>NW_026385059.1:0-519 GCF_001194135.2 Octopus bimaculoides | reverse complement strand
GTGTGTACGTTTGCATGTATGTATTCTGCATATTCATGTGTTTGTGTGTTCGTGTTTGTGTGTTTTTATCTGTGTGTGTTTGTTTGCATGTGTGTGCGTGTGTACGTATGTCTCCTTGTGTGTGCATGTGTGTGCATATCTGAGTGTGTGCGTATGTGTGTGTATGGGTTTTTGTGACTATGTTC
Source organism: Octopus bimaculoides (assembly GCF_001194135.2). Classification (NCBI taxonomy): domain Eukaryota; kingdom Metazoa; phylum Mollusca; class Cephalopoda; order Octopoda; family Octopodidae; genus Octopus; species Octopus bimaculoides. The sequence goes on along the minus strand of NW_026385059.1, from coordinate 334 downwards.
TGCTTCTGTATCTATGGATGTGTATCTCCATATGTGTCTTTGTGTGAAGTGAAGTGTATACTGTATATGCTCATTTGTGTATGTGTGTGCATGTGTGCTTGTCTGTTCATATAACATATGTACCTACCTGTCCTTATGCCTATCTGTTTACTTTTGTATCCACATGCCTACATGCATGTGCATATACATATACACATACACACACACATATATACAGCTATCTACACAACTGTCAAGTAACTATTCAACCCGTATATAAATATATATTTCTTTATTGCCCATAGGGGGCTAAACATAGAAAGGACAAACAAGGACAGACAAAGGGATTAAGTCG
>NW_026385058.1:0-280 GCF_001194135.2 Octopus bimaculoides | reverse complement strand
TATATATATATATATATATATATATATATATATATATGTATGCATATGTTGTGTATCTGTGTTTGTCCCCTAACATCGCTTGACAACCGATACTGGTGTATTTACGTCCCCCGTAACTTAACTGTTCGGCAAAAGTGACCGATAGAATAAGTACTAGGCTTACAAAGTATAAGTCCTGGGGTTGATTTGATTCAACTGAAGGCGGTACTCCAGCATGGCCGCTGTCAAATGACTGAAACTAGTAAAGAAAGATATGTTTATATATATATATATATATATA
>NW_026385056.1:0-233 GCF_001194135.2 Octopus bimaculoides | reverse complement strand
TGTATGTATGTATGTATGTATGTATGTATGTATGTATGTATACTTATACCCTTACACGCACGCACACACACATACACACATACGATTATAGCAAGCAAATATATAACATTAAATTCATTTCAATTATTTGTAGACATGTTCTATGACCCAATGACTTAGAAAATTTCAATTAACTAGTTTTTTTTACACTTATTCATTAGTGTGTGTGTGTGTGTGTGTGTGTGTGTGTGTGT
>NW_026385055.1:0-341 GCF_001194135.2 Octopus bimaculoides | reverse complement strand
GGTAGGTAGGTAGGTAAGTAGGTAGAAATGTATATATGAATGTATGTATGTATAAACGTATGTGTGAATGTATGTATGATTGTATGTATAAATGTATTTATGTTTGTGTAAGTGTATGCGGTTTTGCACTATCGATGCAGGTTTGTTTTTATAAGTGTGTATGTGTGTGTGTATACATGTATGTATATACATAGAGAGAGACGGGGGAAAGAGTTAGTGAGAAAGGCAGGTAGATAGATAGATAGATAGATATACATTCATATGTATGTGTGTGTGTTTTTGTAGTGTTCGAGTGTGTGTTTATATAGATATACGTGTACTTGTGTGCATCTGTGTGTGTG
>NW_026385054.1:0-397 GCF_001194135.2 Octopus bimaculoides | reverse complement strand
TGGTCGGCCCGAGGCTATAGTAGAAGACCCTTGCCCAAGATGCCACGCAGAGGGACTGAACCTGAGACCATGTGTTTGGTAAGCAAGCTACTTACCACACAGCCACTCCTACGCCTATATATTTTACTTGTTTTTTAACCTTCCAGAATTTTGATCTCTATCTTCTCTTACTTGTTTCAATCAGTGGAGTGTGGCCATGCTGGGGCACCACATTGAAGGGTTTTAGTTAAATGAAGTGACCACAGTACATATTTTTAAACCTGGTTCATATTTTATCAGTCTCTTTCGCCAAGCTGTTAAGTTATAGAAATGTAAACAAACCAAAACCAGTTGTCAGTCTGTAGCAGGGGACAAAGTCACACACAGAGTTATATACACATCCATATATATATGTATA
>NW_026385053.1:0-660 GCF_001194135.2 Octopus bimaculoides | reverse complement strand
TTATTATTATTATTATTATTATTATTATTATTATTATTATTATTCTGTCGCTAAGTTGTTTTTCAATAACAAATGAAATGTTTTTGCTTTGGGGAGGGGAAGGCAGAAAACGAACGAAAGAAAAGACGTTATTATTATTACTATTATGAATATTATTATTATTATTATTATTATTATTATTATTATTATTATTATTGTTATTATCATGCTAACCTTTATCATTATTTTATTATTAATATTGTTATCATCATCATCGCCAGTATTATCATCTTCATCGATATCATCATCATCTTCATCATCATCATCATCATCATCATCATAATCATCATCATCATCATCATCTTTTTTTTTAATATTGATTTTCTCTTATATAGCTGAATCTGTTTTCATTTGCCTCCAGTTTTGAACAAGAAATTTTCTATATATTGTCTTTTTTGCTTCCCGATCTCGTTGTTGTTGTAGTTGCTGTTGTTGCTGTGATGTCATAAGGGGTTTTATATTCTTTCTCTTCTGTTCTCTTTTTTTTTTTTTTGATGTCTTTATTTTTTTCTTCTTTATTTGCTTATTTTTGCTGATATTGCTTTCTTCATATTTCTTGTTGATGTCTGCATTGCTGTTGATATTATTGTTATTAATATTGTTTTTCTTATTGGCATTGTT
>NW_026385052.1:0-679 GCF_001194135.2 Octopus bimaculoides | reverse complement strand
AAAATATGAGAAGAGAGAAATATTTTAATAAAAAAAAATTAAATAAAAAAATAATTAAATAAATAAAAAAAATCTGACAAGGAATTATCTAAGAGAAAAGTTTTGGGGAATTTACAATTTTATTTTATATTATTTTTTTTTTTCCAAGCTTTTGAAATTAACCAAATGGAATATTATTCTTTTATGTTTGTTGCTGTTGTTTTTTTGGGTTGTTTTACTTATATTTTGGTTTATGGAAAAATTTTATATATGATTTTTTTTCTTTGTTGTTTTGCTTATTTACAATTTTTTTTTTCTTTCACACCTGCAATTTAACAAAAATGTGAAGCAAAGTATATGAAAATCTAACATGTGTAATAATAATAATAATAATAATAATAATAATAATAACAATAACAATAATTTATATTAGCTATAATAACAGTAAAAGTAGCAATAGTAATAAGAGTAGCAGCAGCAGTAGTAGTTAATAATAATAATGATGTTGATGCTGCTGCTATTGCTGATGATGATGATAATAATAATAATCCACATTAATATACTAAGGATGATGATGATGATGGTCATGACGATAAGAATGATGGTGATAATGATAATGGTGATGATTATGATAGCAATGATAATATTTCAGTAGTAGTGGTAGTAGTAGTTAGTAGTAGTAGTAGTAGTAGTAGTAGTA
>NW_026385051.1:3654-4542 GCF_001194135.2 Octopus bimaculoides | reverse complement strand
TCTCCTAAAAATTTCCCATTTGCAATTAGGCAGTGTGTTGGATTTCTTGGACTTCAACAAATACATGGATAAGAACTGGAGAACATCACCCTCTTTGGATTAAGTTACCATCTTGCAGGCTTTGACATATGTTCTATTATTTTGTCCTAAACGAACTGCATTAATTGTGATTTCTGCAATCAGGGAGGACAGAAATCTTGTTTTTTTTTTTGTTTTTTGTTTTTGTTTCTTCTCATTCTATTTTTTTGCATCAACCTAATTTGTATTTTGCTTCTCATATTTTTCTTAATTTCTCACTGTCCAGCATCCTTGTTTTTTAAAATATACGTTATGCATAAACAAAGACTGAAATATTGCTTGGAGATACATGGGATATTTTATAAATATGTCTAGTTAAAGTATCATAAAAGCATGGAACTATTAGTAGCTCTTTCAGTTGTGTATTAAATTTATATACATATATATATAAATATATGTATATATATATATATATATATTGATAGAAAGGACAACAAAAGAAAGAAAGAGACCTCGATATTATGTAAATAGAGGAATTTATCTGTAAATTCAATGGCTGGATAACTGAGGAGATGGCGGCGCAGGTTCCCATCCCGGCATCCGAAACTCAGAGTTTTATCATGGCTACTGAATAAGTGTCACATATTTTTGCAGATTGGCTTGCGAAGACCTGTTGGGGCAAGCGAAAGCGAAATCGTGATGGCACCAGTACCAGTAACTCACTAAGAGCACTGTCCGAGCATGATCGTTGCCAGAGCACCAGCTGCCTGGCTTCGTGCCTGTGGCATGTAAATGGCACCATTTGAGCGTGACCGTTACCAACGTCGCATTCCTGGCACTTGTGTCAGTGGCACGTGAAAAGACATTCAA
>NW_026385051.1:0-1078 GCF_001194135.2 Octopus bimaculoides | reverse complement strand
CCACTACCGTGGTTGAATATATTCTTAAGTCCACCAGTTCGTCAATTGCAGCACCTTCCAAACTTCACCACTAATTCAGTTCTCAACTAAATTGCAAACTGTTAATAGTTTTAAAGGGAATACCTTCTCAGCTACACTTTGGCATAAATAGTTTGAGATTTAGTTCTGTAGAAAAAAAGTTACATCAAAATATCTGCGACCTCAAGGGGACAGTAAGGCAGATATTCATCTTCAATTAACATAAATATTTTAATTTAGAATTAAAAGTATAACTTTCTTAGGCTTAAATGATAGAAAAATGCATGAGAAATTCAGAATCGCTAGTCGCATTGAACAAAAATTAGTAGAAAAAGAGTTATAAGGTAAAATGTTGTGAAATTTCATGTAAGGATGTAAGGGAGTTACGCTTATGCAATAAGAATAAACAATATATTTCTAAAATGAATATTTAGTTTCTAAGGTGGCGAGCTGGCAGAAACGTTTGTGTGCCAGGCGAAATGCTTAATGGTATTTTGTCTGTCTTTACATTTTTGGGTTCAAATTTCGCCGAGGTGGACTTTGACGTACAGATTATTTAATTAATTTTTTTTAACTAAACGTTAACTAAACACTTTCAAACTAAACACTTTCAAATTTCTGATACTGGTAGAATATGTCACATAAAACAGGGTTTATTCTTAATGTTTTTGATAAAATTTTGTATTTTAAAAGCGATATTTCGTCTGTTTTTACATTCTGAGTTCAAATTCTGCTGAGGTCAACTTTGCCTTTCATCCATTTCTGATCTATTCAATTAAACATACAGATTATTTAATTAATTTCATTTTAACTAAACACTTTCAAACTTCCAATACTGGTAGAATGTGTCACATAGAACAGGGTTTACTCTTAACCTTTTTGACAAAATTTTGTATTTTAGAAGTTATTTCGTCAGAAGTTACAGAGTGACAATGGACAAATTCGTGTTTGATAAGTGCCAATACACAAAGCTCTCAGTTTTTGACTTACTCTCTAACTTCTGCCAAAGTATCTCCCTACATAAATCACATGCCCATTGTATGTAATGTCCTAGATTATC
>NW_026385050.1:0-454 GCF_001194135.2 Octopus bimaculoides | reverse complement strand
TATCTATCTATCTATCTATCTATCTATCTATCTATCTATCTATATTGATAGTTAGCTACATAGATCGATAGACATATAGATAAAGAGATAGATGGAAAGATAAAAGTATACCTAAGTAGAAAGCGACAACTGTACATTGGTAGAGAGGGTGAGAGACAAATAACGAATATAATACGGGGAGATTGGAGAGTTAAGGGAGAGGAGCTGAAGAAAAAGAGAAAGAAAGAGAGAGATGGAGAGAGACGGAGAGGGAGAGAGAGCGATAGAAAGAGAGAAAGAAAATGAGCGAGAATAATCGTTAGAAGCAAGAGGAAAACTGGAGTTTGACAGAAGGGGGGGATGGTAAACAAAGGTGAAAGTATTGGCTTTTAAATAGATTCTTAGCGAAGCGGAAATGCGATAGGAAAGTTCTTTAAAGTTCTATAATGAGTAGTGCTAAGCATTTATCTGAAGA
>NW_026385049.1:0-268 GCF_001194135.2 Octopus bimaculoides | reverse complement strand
ATATATATATATATGCACACACACACACTCACACACCCACACATATATATATACATACACATAGTTTCATATATACATGTTCATATATATGTATGCATGTATGTATGTATGTATATATGTATGTATGTGCGGTATTAGAACCTAAAGCAATATGTATAACTTAATTTGTATATCTACGCTAAATACGGTATACAGATACATATGGTTATATCTATTATATATGCATATATACAAAACATTGCTATATATGCATATATATATGTGGGGG
>NW_026385048.1:0-284 GCF_001194135.2 Octopus bimaculoides | reverse complement strand
TCCATCTCCTTATTCTTTTACTCCCTTCCTCTGTATTGTCATCTTAGTGATATATACCATTTTTATTTTCCATATTTTTCCCCTATTTGTCTCTGATGACGGAATATCCAATACTCGGGTATATCCCAGAAACGGCGAAAAGATATTGAATTTCTTCTTATAATAATATTGTATATGACTTGGGATATTTGCCTTGCCTTAATGTTTGACGTTCTGTTTAACTATTATATATACATTTATATATATATATATGTATTTTTATATATATATATATATATATATAT
>NW_026385047.1:0-744 GCF_001194135.2 Octopus bimaculoides | reverse complement strand
CTGTGTTTGTAGCCCCACATCACCGCTTGACAACAGTTATTGGTGTGTTTACGTCCCTGTAACATTGGCGGTTCGGCAAATTGAACGATAGAATAAGTACAAGGCTTAAAAATGAATTCCTGGGGTCGATTTGTTGGACTAAAATCCTTCAAGGCGGTGCTCCAGCATGGCCACAGTCAAATGACTGAAACAAATAAAAGAATAAAAGAATAAAAGAATAAAAGAATACATTACGATGCATTTTCCAAGTTCTAGCTTACACAGCTGTATACTTTCCCTGACTCTTCAAAATGTTCGTTGTATTGCACATTGTGATACAGTTCTTAATTCGTAACGTATTTCCCACCTATAGTCTTTCCTTATAATAATGTAACATTGATTAACCCGGTACTATTTATAACCATATATATGTTTCTCTATTGATTCAATAGCTGTTTGTTGTCACATTTTGATATATTTCTTAATAACTGACTGTCTTCCAAAAGAATCGAGCAGAATGGCGTCGGTTTATAACAGGGTTTTTTTTTTTTTTTTGCCATTTATGTATACTACTGCATGCATATACACTGTTGAATGGCGATTTTGTGGATTTGAGTGACGGAAAATCTTTTCAAAGTCATGTAATGTTAAACACAATATGTATAAGAGCGAGGCGAAAATCGTCGCAGCAGTGAATCACAAAATGACAGACACAGTTTGCCCTATTCAGGCCATATCAATGCCGTACACCCGCTTGTCACTCCT
>NW_026385046.1:0-432 GCF_001194135.2 Octopus bimaculoides | reverse complement strand
ATATATATATATATATATATACAATATGCATATATATACATGTATATATATATGTCTATATATGTATCTGTGGGTGTGCGTTGAAACATACATATATACATACATATATATGAATATAAATATATATATGTATATGTATATACATATATACATAAACATATATATGTTTGTATAAACAAATATATATATTCACATATATTCATATATGTATATATATACATATGTATAGATATATGCATGCTTCAATATACAGATACGGATACATATATGAATATGCACATATATGTGCATGCATATATACGTACGTATATACATATACATACACACATAACTGTATATACACATATATGTACATCTTAGTGTTCATATGTATTAATTTACGTGTAAAAATCTATACAAACATACATACATCTATGTATATGTAATTGTATG
>NW_026385045.1:0-420 GCF_001194135.2 Octopus bimaculoides | reverse complement strand
ATATATATATATATATATATATATATATATATTTACATATGTAAATATGTATACATATATGTATATATTTACATATGTATATATATTTATATAAATAGATATAGAATCGTGTATCAAATATATGTATGAATGTATGTGTATATATATATGTGTATGCATATATGTATGTATATGAATATATATATGCATATGTATACATATATGTATATATATTTGTATCTGTATATATGTATATGCATATATATGTATATATATATATATGTGTGTGTATATATTTACATGTATATATATTTGTGTGTATATATATATATATTCGCTCATTTGCACTAATTTAACTCTATTTAATTCTTTGTTTGCGTTTCATTACTCTAGTCTTTGCAAACCATTATAGTCACGGGACTATATATATATATATTTATA
>NW_026385044.1:0-236 GCF_001194135.2 Octopus bimaculoides | reverse complement strand
TATATATGTATGTATTTTATTACATCATTTTATATTATATACTATACTATATTATTTATATATATATGAATATACATATGTGTGTGTTCTTACATATGCATGTATGTGTGTGTGTATATATGTGCATATATATATTATATTATATATGTATTATATATTATTTTATATATCATATTTATATTATTATTATTATTATCATTAATATCATTATTATTATTATTATTATTATTATTATT
>NW_026385043.1:0-201 GCF_001194135.2 Octopus bimaculoides | reverse complement strand
TGCGTGCGTGTATGTGTATATTGTGTATGTTTTCGTGCGTGCGCGTGTGTGTGTGTATGTTGTGTATATGTGCGTTCAAGTGCGTGTGTCATTTATGCCCCTTGTGTGTGTAGTTGTATGCGTGTTTATGTGAGTGTATGTTGTGTATATATATATACATTTGTATGTATATGTATATATATATATATATATATATATATA
>NW_026385042.1:0-214 GCF_001194135.2 Octopus bimaculoides | reverse complement strand
CCATATAACAGTTAAGAACATCACCATTATTGTATTACGCATGCGCGGAACTGTTTATTTACGGAGGAACAAATGGAACAATTATTTGATGCTGAAAGTGACGTTGAATTTGAAGGATTTGAATAAATGTTTTTGTTTTTGCAACTGAGAGTGATAAATATGTAAAAGGCAATTTACTTAATATTTATTTTTCACTGATGTTATTACTGTTATT
>NW_026385041.1:0-404 GCF_001194135.2 Octopus bimaculoides | reverse complement strand
ATATATATTTATATATATATATAGGTGTTTATATAAGTGACGACACCAATTGGCTAATACGCATCATATTTTTATATATCTCTTCTGGATTTTCTTTAAAACGTTATCAACTGTGACGATCTCATTGTTATTCAGATCCCGCAATACTTTTTCGCTAATATTTTCATTATTTGACTCGCTGTTCCTATAAAATGACGTAACCGGGATATCCGTCTACCCATCCATGAATACATACATACATACATACATGCATGCATGCATACATACATACATACATAAATATACATACGTACATGCTACATACAAATATAGTTTAAACTATTCATACACGCATGCTCACAAACACACGCACATACACACACACACACGTACGCATTTACATGTATATGAATGTATATATAAGC
>NW_026385040.1:0-218 GCF_001194135.2 Octopus bimaculoides | reverse complement strand
ATTGACACCCAAACACTCTGAAATGAAATACAGCATGTCGCTTCCAAATTTCTGGCAGAGTGAATTGCGTCATAGTGGGGTTTTTATCACATATGGTACTTAACTGACCCCACTATACTGTGTAGTCGACCGAATCAAAAACAAACAATGCGCATACGCAAAATAAAAAATATAAAATGGCGACAATTTACCCATCGCACTTTGTATGTATGTATGTA
>NW_026385039.1:0-549 GCF_001194135.2 Octopus bimaculoides | reverse complement strand
GTATGTATATCTTAGTATGTATGTAATGTATATACGTATGTATGTATGTGTGTACGTTCGTACGTGTGTGTATGTATGTACGTATGTATGGATGGATGGATGGATGTGTGTGTATGTATGTGTGCACGATTGTATGTATGTGCGCAGGAATGTATGTATGTACGTACGTGCGTGTGTGTATGTATGTACGTGTGTGTATGTATGTATGAATGTGTGCATGAATGTATGTATATGCATATATATATATGTGCGCGTATGCATGTGTATGTGCATGAATGTATACATGTGTAAATGTATGTGTGAATGTGTGTATGTATATGTGTGCATGTATTTGCGTATGTATGTATGTGTGAATGCATAGATGTGTATAGGAATGTGTGTTTGGATGTATGTACTGTAAGTATACATGCATGAATGCATTATGTATGCATAAATGTATTTATGTATAAATATGTGTATGAATGTATGTATGTATGTATGTATGTGTATGTATGTATTTATGGATGGATGGATGGATGTTTGAATGTGTGTATGAATAATTATGCATTA
>NW_026385037.1:0-362 GCF_001194135.2 Octopus bimaculoides | reverse complement strand
TTTTTTTTTTTTTGTCTGATTATTTAATGTTAAAGTTATTTGGTTACCAAATCAGTTGGAAATGTCTGTCAGGAGAGGATAAATCTTTCATCTTATAGTTGAGAGAACAACAACAGGTTGTACTGGAAAAATTAATAAATAATTCTCTAGCCAGAAACAATTACCCTATGATAGAAAAGAATTTACAAACATTTTTCTTGATATACTCTGTTAAATCTTGTTTGCACGTGAACTGCTATAAAGAAAAGTAGATGAGCTAAGCAAGGTTATTGTTTGATCTTTGGAGGTTGATAGAGAGAAAGGAAAGACAGGGGTAAGAAAAGGGCAAAGGCTATGGTAGTGGTGTGTGTGTGTGTATATAT
>NW_026385036.1:0-236 GCF_001194135.2 Octopus bimaculoides | reverse complement strand
TACATATATAAGCAATACGTTAACTGAAGCTAACATATTCAGTGCACGACAGTATTCCATTTCTTTACAGCCATTAAATGTAGATTTTTATAAAAGTTACAATAATTTTCAAAAATAAAATATAGTTAGTCAGATTACTTATAGAACATAATGTTAAACTTTCGTTGAGATTATGAAGTCACAAGTTGAGGCGATGACTACTGACCGAGACCTTTGGAAATGTGCTGTGCATGAGA
>NW_026385035.1:0-232 GCF_001194135.2 Octopus bimaculoides | reverse complement strand
ATATATATATATATATATGTACTGCACAGGCATGAATGTGGTTAAGAATTTTGTTTCCAAGCCATGTAGTTTCTGGTTCAATTCCACTGCATGGCATCCTTGGAAAGTATTTTCTATTATGAATCCATGCTGACCAAAGCCTTATAAATGGATGTCATGGGTGGAAACCGAAAGAACTCTCTTATACATGCATACGTACATACATACATACATACATACATACATATCTGTG
>NW_026385034.1:0-203 GCF_001194135.2 Octopus bimaculoides | reverse complement strand
CTGTTTACATGTGTGGAACAGATGTAATGTATACTTCCCACTCACCAGTAGAATGTTTGTTGTAAAGTCCAAATGAAAAGTGAAGAAGTGTGAGGAAAGTTCATTGATTGATATGTTATCGATTAAAAGCCATTTCCCGCGTCCTGTAAAATTAACGATGTTAAGTTGGGATCAAACGAAATATTTAATCTTGAAGGTGATGG
>NW_026385033.1:0-200 GCF_001194135.2 Octopus bimaculoides | reverse complement strand
GCGGAGTAGATGGAACAGGGACAACTGACGAAGGGATATGCTCTTTATGTCGCATGTTTCGTTTCTCTGTTTGTTTGTTTTTTTCGTTGTTCGAAAAAAGTTCGTTTTCTGTTTTCATTTTTATGTTTTCGTTCCTGACTGTGTTTAACGTTTTTTTGTGTGATGTCCTGTACCCATATATGCATGTATGTATACATATA
>NW_026385032.1:0-396 GCF_001194135.2 Octopus bimaculoides | reverse complement strand
TATATATATAAATATATATATATATAAATATATATAAATATATTGTTCACCAAATTCTGTTTATAAGGAATTTAACAGGTGAAATCTATAGTAGAAGATACTTGCTCAATGTACCATGTTGTGGGATTGTACTAAGAATGACAGAGTTAGAAGCAAAGTTCTTAACCATACAGCTGCGCCTGTCTAAATTATGCAAATATTATATACATACATACATACATGTATGTATCTGTATATACACACACACACAATTTTCATGTTCTATATGTGTATCCAATCAGCAATGTTTATGTTGTTTGATTCACTGCATGTTATCTGAAATTCTGAGGACCAAATAGCATAAATCATCATCACCTGCCTCTTAATAAATATAAATTTAACATCATGCACTGAGTA
>NW_026385031.1:0-287 GCF_001194135.2 Octopus bimaculoides | reverse complement strand
CTACAGACAATGAGAAAGTAATCATACTCTGGGGCATGCCAATACACACACATAGAGAAATTAAGGCCAATAGGCCGTTTATAGTCGTGGAGTAGGCCGACGTACCTTGAAATTTTGGATGGAAAAGGACGGGTGTCCAATGTCAGAAAATAAACTAATGAACCAAGTGGGAGTAATTAGGAGGAACGGTTATTTAACTGGAGTAAAAATATCTCGGATTATCGTGAAACTTAGAAGCCCTTTGGATGGGCGACAAAGGATGGTCGGAGTTGAAAACAGCGAGGTAG
>NW_026385030.1:0-672 GCF_001194135.2 Octopus bimaculoides | reverse complement strand
CCTTCCCTTGGTGGATTAGGATCCAGTTAGCTCAAGACATCATCAGGATAATAGCAGTGAAGATTATATTGCCATATAATTCTGCACATACTGATAAACCGCTATGATTAGATATTTTCCTGAAACGTTTAACCACATGTACACAAATTTGAATTACTGCAACCAATGGGCATGGATTAATAAAAAAAAAGTCCATATGTAGCTTCTTTATATATATATATATGAGTGTGTATGTATGTATATATATGTATATATTTATGTACATTTTATATATGTACATATGTATCTATATATGTATATATTCTATTCTACCTTATTTTATTTTCATTCTATTTTATTCCCTTATTTCCTTTTTACTTATTTATTTCTCATTTTATTTTACTTCTTATTTTATTTTGCTCAAAATTTATAAATGCAAATTCATGCATAAATTTGTAATTTATCCAATAATATAAGTGGAAACAGCTGTAAGAAGAAATGATTATCCATTTTCTTCTCTTAATTTAATACGGATTATATACTAAATATATACCTATTGATTTAGGGAAATTTTGTTTCCCAAAGTCATACGGTATGCAACCAGTTTTTTCTTGGGTGTAATCATCACTTTAAGAGGTTAATGTATCCTCTAACTAACTTATATATATAATATATGTATGTATACATATATAT
>NW_026385029.1:0-265 GCF_001194135.2 Octopus bimaculoides | reverse complement strand
CGATGCTTTTCTCCTGTTTCTGAGCGACCGACAGATGATGGATCTGTCATCACGAGGTGACGTAACCTTTTTTCTACCTGCTCTTTGTATTGTCTTCACATCTTTTATCTCTCTAAAGCGCTTGAGAGTCGTTTGCACCGTATATCGAGAACATTTCATCTTCTGAGCAATTAGCCTTTGAGACATTCCATCTTCATGACGATCTACAATTTGACAACAGGAAAAGATCATTCCATTTATAGTGACACAAAATCCATGCCACCAG
>NW_026385028.1:166-443 GCF_001194135.2 Octopus bimaculoides | reverse complement strand
ATGAGACAGGTTGTACTGGATTACATGTTACCAGTAGCGCTCAGGAATACATATAAGGTTTTGGTCGGCCCGAGGCTATAGTAGAAGACACTTGCCCAAGGTGCCACGCAGTGGGATTGAACCTGAAACCATGTGGTTGGTAAGTAAGCTACTTACCACACAGCCACTTCTACATATATACATACACACACACACACATATATATATATACACATATATACATAAATATATATATATACATATTTGCATACATATATATACATATATATATATATAT
>NW_026385028.1:0-156 GCF_001194135.2 Octopus bimaculoides | reverse complement strand
ATATATATATATATATATATATATATATATATATATATATATATATATATATATATATATATACACACATATATGCATACACATATATATACATACATACATAAACATATATATACATATATATGCATATATACATATATATATACATATATATAT
>NW_026385027.1:0-470 GCF_001194135.2 Octopus bimaculoides | reverse complement strand
TGGCCACAGTCAAATGACTGAAACAAGTAAAAGAGTAAAGAGAGTAAATGATGCAGTTGTTGTTGTTGTTGTTGTTATTAAGGCAATGAGCTGGCAAAATGCTTAGCAATGTCTCATCAATCTCATATTCTGAGGTTGACTTTGCCGTTTCATACTTTCAGGGTCAATAAATTAAATACCAGTGAAACCAAGAAATTAATAGTTTCTTCTGTGTTTTTCTTGCAGTATGTCTATATACCAGTGTGTGAGCGGAGCTCTTGTGTGGATGATCCGACAAAATACTTCGAACATGTACTAGGTCATGGCTTCTATTTAAGATCATGTCCAAAGGGCACAGCTTTCAACCCCATTCACTGTCAATGTTCAATACACTATGGAAACCGTAAGGGATACAAATTTTTTTTTACTATTTTAATGTTATTTTTCAGGAGTGGCTGTGTAGTAAGTAGCTTGCTTACCAACCACATGGT
>NW_026385026.1:0-414 GCF_001194135.2 Octopus bimaculoides | reverse complement strand
TAACATTCTATTTCATCTCTTGGAAAACCCTTGCATTAACAGATATAGAATGTGATCACCGAAGTAAACTTTGGTAATAATATTAACTTAGTCTTTACAAATAATTTTTACTCCTTTAACCCCTTCTTCTTGCCCCTTTCATTTACATCTAACTTAATAACATAGTCTATCTCTGTAGATTAATAGACCACCCATTACCTTTATTAATTGTCAATCATTTAATATCTTACTAACTAATATAAGCATCATTTTCCTATACATATAGCACTGCTTTAATATCAATCACCACACGACTAACATGTGTATATACGTACAAATGTGTATATATATGCATGTATGTGTGTGTGTGCATGTTTGTGTATATATACATATGTGTACACATATTTATGTATATGTATGAAATTGTGTATATGT
>NW_026385025.1:0-243 GCF_001194135.2 Octopus bimaculoides | reverse complement strand
CCGCTACGTTCTGAGTTCAAATTCCACCGAGGTCGACTTTGCCTTTCATAACACTCACAGAATGCATGTTTCTTTATAGTATGTACATAGAACTGGAGCCACTAGATTTTTTTTGTGGAAATAAACAGATTCGGTGTTTATTTCTGTGAGATTGTGCAAGTGACATAAGACGTAAACACATCTGACGAGACCCCAATAAGTGTCGAAAATCGATTAAGGATGTCCATCGTATTTTTTTTTTTT
>NW_026385024.1:0-359 GCF_001194135.2 Octopus bimaculoides | reverse complement strand
TTTGCTAAAAATAGCTTGAAACCTTGGTTCAGAAAATGGTAAATGTTTTTATTTTTCATTCCCTTTCAAAATTACTCCTAATTGTGGTTTGGAGTTTTGACTGCTCTTTTTAGCGGGTTAGATGTCCTATTATGGACATCTCTTATGTGTTCAAATGTACAATGTATGTATTTATATGAATAATATATTGTCTATTGACTAGTTTTTTTCTTCTCGCTAAACCACAAGTAGCAAATAGAATTGCTAAATTGTTTTGCTACCCTGAGATTTGTGTTTAAATGTACACTATATGTATTTTTCTTCTTCAAATCTTTTTCTCTTCTTCTTCTTCTTCTTCTTCTTCTTCTTCTTCTTCTTCT
>NW_026385023.1:0-363 GCF_001194135.2 Octopus bimaculoides | reverse complement strand
ATATATATATGTGTGTGTGTGTGTGTGTGTGTATATTTATATATATATATTTATGTGTATGTGTCATTGTGTCTCTGTCTCCCCACCATAGCTTGACAACCGATGTTGGTGTGTTATGTCCATGCTCTCTCTCCCTAGCGTGCAGCTTCCTATCTCGGACTTGTGAGCATGCGCACAACAGCCGAACACCGCGTCGCTGGAATTGTAAAGCGCACAGTTCTATACAAGGATTTTTGTATTTTTTTTCTTCATAAACTAGGGGATGGCTACTGACATTAAGCTTAGGGATTTTATAATGTACAAGTATAATGAAAGAGTGGAGGCGCAATGGCCCAGTGGTTAGGGCATCGGACTCGCGGTCAT
>NW_026385022.1:1125-1396 GCF_001194135.2 Octopus bimaculoides | reverse complement strand
TACGTACGTACGTACATATATACGTAGTTACGTACGTACGTACATACATATACATGTAGTTACGTTCCTATGTACGTACATATATACGTAGTTCCTTTGTTACGTCCTTTCGTATGTAAATATATACGTAGTTACGTAGTACATATATACGTAGTTACGTACGTACGTACATACACGCGTACTTACGTACGTACGTAGGTGCGTACGTACGTACGTAGATACATACGTAGTTACGTACGTAGGTACGTACGTAGGTACGTACGTACATACG
>NW_026385022.1:391-1115 GCF_001194135.2 Octopus bimaculoides | reverse complement strand
ATACGTAGTTACGTACGTAGGTACGTACGTAGGTACGTACGTACATACGTAGTTATGTATGTACGTACGTACGTACCTACATACATACGTAGTTACGCACGTACATACATACGTAGTTGCGTAGGTACTTATGTACATACATGCGTAGTTACGTGCGTACTTATATACATACGTAGTTACGTACGTACATATAAACGTAGTTACGTACGTACTTACACACATGCTTAATTACGTACGTACGTTCATACATACGTAGTTACGTACGCACGTAATTACATGCGTAGTTTAGTACGTTATTACATAAATACGTATTTACGTAGGTACGTACGTACATACATACGTAGTTACGTACGTACTACATACACACGTAGTTACGTACATACTACATAAATACGTAGTTACGTACGTACGTATATACATACGTAGTTACGTATGTACGTGCGTACGTACATACATACGTGGTTACATACATACGTACATACATACATAGTTACGTACGGACGTACGCACATACATACGTACTTACGGACGTATGTCGATACATACGTACTTACGTACGTACCTCCATACATACGTAAGTATGTACGTACGTACGTACATACGTAGTTACGTACGTACGTACGTACGTACATACGTAGTTACGTACGTACATACGTACATACGTAGTTACATACGTACGTACATATATACGTAGTTACGTACGTACATACATACGTAGTTACGT
>NW_026385022.1:0-212 GCF_001194135.2 Octopus bimaculoides | reverse complement strand
GTATGTATGTACGGACGTAAATACGTGTGTATGTATGTACGTACGTAACTACGTGCGTATGTTTGTACGTACGTACGTAACTACGTATGTATGTAAGTACGTACGTACGTATCTACGTATGTGTGTACGTACGTACGTAATTACGTATGTATGTACGTACGTAATTACGTATGTATGTACGTACGTACGTTACTATGTATGTATGTACGTAC
>NW_026385021.1:0-476 GCF_001194135.2 Octopus bimaculoides | reverse complement strand
ATTTCATGCGCAAACTTTAGTGCTGTATTTTAAACATAAGTCATACTAAGGAGAGAATTACAGACTGAAATCAAGTCTTCAGAATTGTATTATGTTGTCACATTCTCTTGTTATAGCGTTTTTTGAAATTCAAACGATCACTTGTTACTATACCTGTTAAATCACCGTTGGTTGACGGCGTACATTCTGTTTTTTTCAATTGACTGAAGTACATACGTCTGAATAAACATGGTTGAATATTTCACAGGTATGTGTAACCTTACTGCGCTTCTCTGACAAACAACCTATGACACAGATCGAGACAAGCTTCAATGAACTACCGTATTATACAGCATACAAACCGACGCAACTAGTGTTAGAATATGTATTTCTTTATTGGCAACAGGGGGCTAAACGTAGAGGGGAGAAACAAGGACAGACAAAGTGAAGTTGATTACATCGACCCCAGAGCGTAACTGGTACTTATTTAATCGACC
>NW_026385020.1:0-634 GCF_001194135.2 Octopus bimaculoides | reverse complement strand
GACTGTGTCCATGCTGGAGCACCGCCTTTAGTCGAGCAAATCGACTCCAGAGCTTATTTTTAAGTCAAGTACTTATTCTGTCGGCCTCTTTTGCCGAACCGCTATTTTACGGGGACGTAAACACACCAGCATCGGTTGTCAAGCGATGTTGGGGGACAAACACAGATACACAAACATACACACACGCACTCACACACATATATATATATACACAAGGCTTTGGTCAACCCGAGACTATATAGTAGAAGACACTTGCCCAAGGTGAACCCGGAACCATGTGGTTGGTAAGCAAGCTACTTACCACACAGCCACTCCTGCGCCTATGTGTATGTATATATAATATATATATATAATATATACACTCATACATGTACTCTATATACTATGCACCATACATATACGATACATAGTAAACACACACACACACACACGCATGCTTGCGCTTATACACCGCTTCCGTTGTTTGTTGTTGTTGGCGGTGGTGGTTGTATACTCGTCGAAGTTGGTTGCCTTAGCAATTTTGGTAAAATGGGGGTGGTACTTGTGATGGTGGTGGTGGGTGGAGCAGTGGTGGTGATTGTTGGTTGTTGGGGTTGTTGCTGGTGATGGCGGTGGTGGTGGTGGTGGTGGTGGT
>NW_026385019.1:0-390 GCF_001194135.2 Octopus bimaculoides | reverse complement strand
ATGTGTGTGTGTGTGTGTGTGTGTAATATACTATGTGCATATAGAGACAAATTCTTAGGCGGGTACCGTACCAACACTGAAGTGTAGTCCAAGCTCAGGCTAACTGCATTGAGAAGTAAGAATCGCTTAGGATGACTTAGGTTGAACAATCTCACTGTAATTCACCTGATGGATAAAGTATTGTGTTTGCTCCACTGGATTACGAATATTTACAGGAGTAAATATTAGGGTCTGTCCACAAATGCAGTCCGCTTTGATTTTTTTAATTCCTTTTCTCCAAACCGAAGAGGTTTATCATGAGGACTCGTTCTCCTGACGAGGAAGCTATCAAAAGAGCCGTGACGAGGGCGCAGCAGAAAATTACGAGAGAAGCCTTTCATGAATTCATGG
>NW_026385018.1:0-203 GCF_001194135.2 Octopus bimaculoides | reverse complement strand
ATATATATATATGTATGCATGTGTATATGTATTTGGGTATGTATGTATATGTGGGTGTGTGTATATATCTGTATAAATATGGGTGTGTATATATGAATTGTATATATGTGTGCGTGTGTATGAAAATTATATATATATGCATATGTGTGTGTGAATAGGGAACACCTTAGTTGTGTGTGTGTGTGTGTGTGTGTGTGTGTGTG
>NW_026385017.1:0-924 GCF_001194135.2 Octopus bimaculoides | reverse complement strand
CTGTGACTGTTCTATTGCTTGTTGTTTTTGTTGTAACTACCGTTATGATTTTTGTTGTGACGTAGCAACTACTGCCGTTATAACAGTCGTTATGACTATTGTTGTTGATGTCATAACTGTCCTTATGACTTGTTTTTATAACTGCTTTATAACTACTGTTGTTGTGACTCACATAGTAACCTGTTAGAATAACAGCTATGCTGACTGCTGTTCTTATGACCATTGTTATGAGTATTGATATGACTGTTACTGCAACTGCTGTTACGACTGTTGTTATGATTGTCGTTATGACTGTTGCTACTGCTGCTGTTATGACTATTCTTATGGTTGTTGTTATGACCGCTACTACAACTGCTGTTATGACTGCTTATTACGATTGTCATTATAACTTGATATTGTTGATACTACTACTACTACTGCTGTTACGACCGTTGTTATGATTGTCGCTATGACTATAGCTACTACTGCCGTTATGATTATCGTTATGACTTACAATTACTGCAGTTATTATTATTATGTCGTTATGGCTGCTGCTCCTACTGTTGTTATGACTACTGCTATGTTTGTTGCTATGACTGCAGCTATTATTTTTATTATTGTAACTATTCTAATAACTTGTCATAATTATTCAAGTTCTTATTGCTAAGACTATGACTATTCTTAAAATTGATGTTATAATAGACATTGTAACTGTTGGTATGACTATTGTGTGGCTATTATAGTATTAACTGCTGTTCTTATACATATTACTCCTCATTGAATCACTGTAGATGTAATGATGTTGTTGTAATTATTGTATTATTATTGTTTAATGGTTATCGTTAGTGATTTCAGCTATTATGCTGTTGTTATGACTTTTGTTCTTACTACAGTTGTATTTTTTGTTGTTGTTGTTGTTGTTGTTGTTGTTGTTGTTGTTGTTGT
>NW_026385016.1:0-620 GCF_001194135.2 Octopus bimaculoides | reverse complement strand
AGAAAAACACGGAGAAAAAAAATTGAATAGTGTCCAGTCAACGGTCAAGATAGATAGAGAGAGAGAGAGACAGACAGACAGAGAGAGATAGAGACAGAGAGAGAGAAAGAGAAAGAGAGGAAGAGAGTGTGTGTGTGTGTGTGTTTTTCAGATGGTGTACAGATACGGCATATTGAGAAAAAAATGGCAGTCAGAATTTTGGATAATTCTTTAATAGAGCTTTCGTTCGTTTATCAAACTCATCAAAATAAAATCAAAATCAAAATGGTAAAGACAGAATGTTTCGTTGTTCATTTATATGAATCAAATGCTTTTTTGCTTTGTTTAGAAAAGGAGAATATTGTTTTATTGCTTTTTTGGAAAAAAAGGGGGAAAGGGAGAAAGAAAGAATAGCAAAGGAATGGAATTAACAGAGAGAGAAGTTTCGGGACAATCAAGAAAGAGGAAAAAAATAATAACGGATGGGGAAAGGATAGATAGACAGACAGACATATGTGCTGGCACATATTACACACACACACACGTACGTGCGCGCACAAACACATACACATATGGGTCATCCCATTAATAATGCGGTTTTTTTCAATTGCATGAACTAAAAGTCGGAGGGGGACGGGATA
>NW_026385015.1:0-558 GCF_001194135.2 Octopus bimaculoides | reverse complement strand
TGTATGTATGTATGTATGTATGTATGTATATACATGCATATTTGTATGTGTATGTAGATATATATATGTGTGTATATATATACACATATATGTAGATATATATGTATGCATGTATATGTGTGTATGCGTGTATGCGTGTATGATTGTATGTATGTATGTATGTATGTATGTATACACACGTGTGTGTCTGTGTCTGTATAAGTATTCATATATTTGTGTTTATAAGCATTTTATTTAAATGCGTATCTATTTTGATTTGTATTGTGTTTGATTTTATTAGAGCTTATTTCTTTCCTATCTTTATCATTTTCCGTTTTGCTTAACGGGCAGAGTTGGAAATTTGTCATTATGTGGCCAATCATAACATTTCATGGAACATTACAGAAAAATATTGAAGTTCATCGCTAAATGAAATGTGAATTCTTGATAACTGACAAAATTTAGTAAGTGCTATGCACGGAAATCTCGGCCCATTTTTTTTTTTTGTGTGTTTGTGTAAATGTATGCTGTATGTATATGTGAGCATTTACAGATAGATAGATAGATAGATAGATAGAT
>NW_026385014.1:0-200 GCF_001194135.2 Octopus bimaculoides | reverse complement strand
TGTATGTATGTATGTATGTATGTATGTAATATACCAACATAATTGTTAATTATCAATTATAATCATGAAATTTAAGAACCTTTTCAACACAAATTATGATTAATCTTCTCTGAAATAAACTGTAAAATGAATCGCTTTCTTTCTTTCCTTCGAATGAATATATTTTATTCTAGAGATATTTTTATTTTGCATTTTTTTTT
>NW_026385013.1:0-276 GCF_001194135.2 Octopus bimaculoides | reverse complement strand
GTGGAAATTCAGGTTGGATATGGCTTGAGTCCTCCTGATGGGGTGGGTGTTGGTGGGTTGTCTAGGACCATACATAGTTAATTCTATAATGATATGATCTGAGAGAGATGTAGGTGTTATTTTCACATGTATATACATTTTCACATATATATATATATATATACATACACATATATATATACATATACCATATATATATATACGTTATATATATACACTGTACATATACTTTATGTATATATGTATATATACTATGTATTTTATATATATATACAT
>NW_026385011.1:0-965 GCF_001194135.2 Octopus bimaculoides | reverse complement strand
ATGCAAACCTTTAACTAAGTAGAACTAAACTGCTCATCTTTTTATATAATTTTTTATATAAAATAAGGTCCAGGAATTATTGTATTTAAAAACTGATGTTTATATAGTTTTCGCATTATGTTTCCAGGTTCAAGCTCCGGTAATGAAACAGGAGGTAAAACAGCAGAAACGAACATATAAATGAAAATCAAGAAAATGTTTTCGAGACTTTAAAATGTATTCGATATAACGTAGGTTTTGTTTTTACCTGTCAAGCCAACACGATACAACTAAGAGACTGTATTTTCCTAAACAATGTAATCTGAAAAAAGCTTAAATGCAAAAAGGCTGAAAAACCTGTTTTATTTCAAACACAGTAAATATATTGTAACTGCTAATTTCATATTTCCTTCTTTACTTCCACTGTAATATATATATATACGTGTGTGTGTGTGTGTGTGTGTGTGTTTGTGTGCGTGTGTGTGTGCGATTGTGCGTGAGTGTATGCGCATCTGTTTGTTCAAAAGTCACATTTGATATTGTTTTTCTTCAAAAAACTAAATTTTTGTTCTTATATTATATTAAACATGCTTTCATATAACGTAGCTATATTTTCCCCTGTCAATACAACGCTATGCACATAAGAAAATATAATTTTAAGGTACGTTAAATTGGGTGACTGTTGGATGACATTTTCAAGCTGCCAGCTTCAACATATACTTTCTCAGTGTAATCTTGAAAATGTCAACCAACAGTCATGCAATTTAACGTAGCTTAAAATTGCTTTATATTTTTTTAGGTGCATAGCGTTGCATTAACATGATAAATCGCTGACCACTACACACATTTTTCTTCTCTCCTTGTTTCTCTCCTTGTTTCTTTCTGTGTTTCTTTCTGTGGAAGAGCGTAGGCTCGAAACGTTGAAGACCTCTTCAGTTCCCGAGCGTTATACTAATACATCTGTTTATTTTCTACACCACCTGTCT
>NW_026385010.1:0-224 GCF_001194135.2 Octopus bimaculoides | reverse complement strand
TCATTTACTCTATGTACCAATATATCTACAGATCAGCACGGTCAAGCACACACACACACACACACACACACACATGGAAAGACGTAGCATGTACTTCCGCACACACACACACACAAACACATACATATATATACACACATTCACCCTTATCCAACCGCGCGTCAACCTTTAGTCCATTCTACCCATTTTCTACCCAGCATTCCGAGCTATTCACTACATACCTA
>NW_026385009.1:0-651 GCF_001194135.2 Octopus bimaculoides | reverse complement strand
AAATGCCTCACACATTTTCTCGGGTTCGTTTATCAAGACGCCATTATGGTCCGTCAAAGACCATACAGTGGAACTATTTCCACTCGGGCCCATCCAGCGGCCTTGATTCCTTCACTTCCCATCGCTCGTAACTTAGCTCTGGCAATACTTCCCATGTGTTGGGCTTCCAGATGCTGGTTTAACTCCAGTCTTTTCACCTTCACTTGGTCCGCATTGCCAGTCCTCCAGGTTTCTTCTAGTTCCTTAACTATACCATCTCCTATTCTACGTCCCTTCTTAGCTAAACTTATGCTAAACCTAATAGACTCATATTTGATGGCTCTTTTTAGGGCGTACCACCATTTGTTATTAATGATGGTACCTGTCAATGCCCTCTGTATTAACATCTTGATCTGCTTTCTGTATTCCTCAATCGCCAAAAGGGACGTATTGATTTTCCAATAGCCAGATCCCTGACTATGTAACTTATCTATTGTCAGTTTACAGGTAACCATCTTGTGGTCACTGTAGCTGACTAGAAAAATCTGTAGACACTTAGCTATAGACTTATCTGTTTCTCTAATTAAAATCATATCTAGATATGTTCTGGAAGACCCGTCAGTATTTGACCACGTCCACTGTGGGGTGTTCGGGTGTTCCAACCTATATGGG
>NW_026385008.1:0-403 GCF_001194135.2 Octopus bimaculoides | reverse complement strand
GGTCGATAAATTAAGTACCAGTTACGCACTGGGATCGATATAATCGACTGGTCCCCTCCCCCAAAATGTCAGCCCTTGCGCCTATAGTAGGAAGTATTATTAGGATTATTATTATTATTGTTGTTATTTCAGATTCGTTTTGGCACCGGTCATCGCAGGCCACGGCTCCTTCATTCTCTGCACCATTCCATAGTCAAACCTCTTTGAAACCCGACGTTACAGCACATTACCCAGGCCTTGTTCGACCAGACAACTATCCAAGTCTACCGAAAGCTGACGGACCTTACTCTGCTTTGGTGGACTCTTATTTCCCACATGCAAACCAGGTACAGTTCAAACTGAAGACCCTCAATAGGGGCTTTTTCGGTCTCATTCTTTCTTTCTTTCATTACTTAGTCGGGGA
>NW_026385007.1:0-287 GCF_001194135.2 Octopus bimaculoides | reverse complement strand
CATAATAACCGTTGCTGTATACTCACTCCAACACCGCTCCTGATCACATTATTACGCAGACATATTAATAAGTTTTTGCTATGTCCTTCTCCTCTTTTCATATTGATTGTTTTCCTTCCGTAAGGGCTATTTACACATTTCACACTAACAATTATTGACATGATCTCTAGCATATTTATCTAGACACTTTCTTTTTTTATGAGCAACGTCTTCAGTACAGCCTTTCCCCGTTATCGATTTTCAAGAGTGAAACAGAGAGAGAGAGAGAGAGAGAGAGAGAGAGAGAG
>NW_026385006.1:0-210 GCF_001194135.2 Octopus bimaculoides | reverse complement strand
AGTGTTTTTAATAGCTTGTAACTGTAATATCTTGATTAGGCGAGTTCTTTTTGGTTTTGCGAAACCCAGATTCTCAAGATTGATACAGAGGCAGTTCGTCACGATACTTAAGTGCTCCAGTAATTACAAATAAAAATCTTATGATTATTGGTGCACTTTGTAACGTGTTGCAGCTTATATTTTGTTTGTATTCACAGGATTATCTTTTGT
>NW_026385005.1:0-505 GCF_001194135.2 Octopus bimaculoides | reverse complement strand
ACTACATAAAACATAAATGAAAACTGGTGCCACCGTTTTGAACTAGATCCCTCACAGGTGAATATAACTGTGTATAGAAGAATATATTACTTAAAGAAATTCTAACTTTGAATTTCACGTTTTATTTACAATATTATAATAATATAACATAAGATAATATAATATAATGATTGAACTGCTACTTTCATGCATTAAACTCTGCAATCTTCAGGTTCATGTAGTAGCAGTGACGGTTATATTTTACAATTTACAAGTGTAGTGAGATGGCTAGAATTTGTGCCTTAAATACAATTGTATAGGCTCCAGAATGTTAAGTTTTGCAAACTGTATTCTGACCAAACAGTGTGTAGCTTTACTAACTTACTTAAGTTGATTGGTATTTGATTTCGACGTCACGGTTTGTTGAACATGTCAAGAGACCTGTATTTTGACCCTGGATAAAGCAGTAAGTGTTGGGCTATTTTTAGAAATGTTCTAAAAGGTGTGTGTATATATAAAGGTATAT
>NW_026385004.1:0-508 GCF_001194135.2 Octopus bimaculoides | reverse complement strand
TATATATATATATATATATCCATTTTTACCAGAAGTTATGACAGAAAAATCAGATCTTGTGAATTTCCCGAAAGTCCTCTCCCCACCCACCGCGGGTCGTCAGAGCACATTCTTTTTTTTTTCATATTCGTTTTCCACATACTTATTAACACCCCCAAGATCTTTATATTGATCGCAATGACTACATACATATATATAGCCGGTGCACGACTATTTACAAAAGCAACCTTTTATAAATGTAAACCAAGTGGTTAAGAACATAACCTTTTCATACACCAGTCTCTGGTAAGTGTCTATTACTACTACCAACAAAAGTATTCATTACTTTAAAACCAATAACTGTTGTACTAACCTCTCCATAAACCACAGCTGTTAACCGCAATGTGTAGGGATTACAAAGGAGCTCCTTTAGAAGCGCACCTCTCCAAGAAAATGAAATGCAATTGAAAAAAAAAGTTATGAAAATGAAAAATATATACAAAATAAATGATGTATGCAAAAAAAAATT
>NW_026385003.1:0-395 GCF_001194135.2 Octopus bimaculoides | reverse complement strand
ACCGCGAGTCCGCTGCCCTAACCACTGGGCCATTGCGCCTCCACACAGACGGAATACCGATAAGCATTTCGCTCGGCGTACTAACGTTTCTTGTTTCTTTATTGCCCACAAGGGGCTAAACATAGAGGGGACAAACAAGGGCAGACAAAGGGATTAAGTCGATTAGATCGACCCCAGTGCGTAACTGGTACTTAATTTATCAACCCCGAAAGGATGACAGGCAAAGTCGACCTCGGCGGAATTTGAACTCAGAACGTAACGGCAGACGGAATACCGCTAAGCATTTCGCCCGGTTTGCTAACGTTTCTGCCAGCTCGCTACCTTGCCTTGATGTATATTAAAATTTATATAACCAATGGACATGTTCCTACCTCTGACCCACAAGCGCACTGTCT
>NW_026385001.1:0-2331 GCF_001194135.2 Octopus bimaculoides | reverse complement strand
TATTATTATTATTATTATCAATGCTCTTGCACATACTTGTTCATGCCGGCATGAATTAACGGAGTTTTTGAGGCATTGTTTTATGTCTAGATGTTCTTCCCGAAGCAAATCCTTTAAATCACCTCGTATGATGTGCAACGATATGGTGTGCCTATTCTAAAAATCTGGATACAGATGTATATACATGTTTGTGTGTGTGTGTATTTGTTTTTGTTTTTTGTTTTTTCTTGTCCACTCTCCCAAATGCTCTTCCGCATGCTAATCCTTACCTGCTTCTTATACTTTCTGTTTTAATACCTCAGGTTGGTTAAAAACGTTTGTTGGCTACTATCAACAACAAACTAAAGGTATATTTGAGAACATGTTGGTGAAACTGGAGAAGATGCCAGATATGCGATTGATTTATGCAGAGATGTCCTTCTTCTCAATGTGGTGGGATGAAATCAGCCCTGAGAAACGAGCCCGAGTTAAGAAGTGAGTATACCTATTTGTTTTTTGTTTTCTTATGAAAAGTTTTTTTTATTTTTTGCAGTTTTGTATTTGCCTTTTTAATGTTAACTTATCATACCAGAACATGGATACTGGCGAAAGCTTCACAAAATCAGTTGGACAGGGTCTGCACTAGATTATTATAAGCGAGATTATTATCAACAATCAACACATTATTGAGGATACATGAAATCCATGCTGAACTTTATGACACACTATTTTCGTATGATGTCAATGAAGATAATGGTTCATTGGTAACTTTTGGAGAATCAAAGATGAGCTAGCGCATCATCTATTGCCATTGAAGCCTTCTCATACCAGAATATTAAAACAACCACACTTTACATTTGTTGACTAACTAACGGAAGATAAAGTTGCCAAATTGACTTGTTGTCATTGATGAATTGTACATTGATAATTGTACTTATTGGGCATGTAGATGTTTACTTGTAGAAGAAGGAAGAATAGGTATATCGAAATTCTTTGTAGAATTCAAGCTAGTCACTGTGAGAATGATAGGTTTTCTCTCATTGAGTCAAATTAGTTTTGGGTTCATGAATGCCTGTATATGTATGTGTGCACATATGAATGTATATATGTATGTATATATGTATGTACATACAGGCTGATAAGAGAAGGGAAGGGATAGAACAGGAAGGGATGGGATGGACAGACACACATGTAGGTATACATATGTACAGTGCAACACATTGCTTGTAAGTAGTGTTGGCACACATATCCATATGAGTAATGTTCATGAGCAACAAGTGAAGGTATGTGGCTTATTGGTTAACGTATTCAGGTCATGATCGTAAGGTTGCGAGTTCAATTCCCAGTGGCAGATTGTGTCTTTGAGCAAGACACTTTATTTCACATTGCTGCAGTCCACTCAGCTGGCAAAGATGAGCTGTACCTGTAATTCAAAGGGGCCAGCCTTGTCATATTCTGTGTCATGCTAGATCTCTCTGAGAACTACGTTAAGGTTACACTTGTCTGTGGAGTGCTCAGCCACTTGCATGTTAATTTCACAAGGAAGCTGTTCTGTTGATTGGATCAACTGGAACTCGCATCATCATAACTGACGAAGTGCTAGTTAGTTAGGCATGAGCAACCTGTTCCATAGTTGGGTAGTTGTCAACTAAACCAGCAACCTCATTGCTCAAGCTTTGATGCTCTAAAATTTAATGTCTTTTATCTTTTGTTTTACTTGTTTCTGTCATTTGACTGCAGCCATACTGAGGTACCACCTTGAAGGGTTTTTTGTCAAACAAATCAACTCCTGGACTTATTCTATTGATCTTTTGCTGAACTGCTAAGTTAGGGGAATATAATCACCTGTTGTCAAACAGTGGAGGGGACAGACACAAATACACACATATATGATGGGCTTCTCTCAGTTTTCATCTACCAAAGCATCTCAACGGGCTCTCATCGATCTGGGGCTATAATAGAAGACACTTGCCAAGGGTGTCACACCGTGGGATTGAACCCATACTCATATGATTGGGAAACAAACATCTTACCACGTAACTATTGCTGTGCCTTTTGTATGCAAAAATTACATAACAGCCTCACTTCATCATTTTCAAGGATATAAATTTCTCTTCATATGGAACAGTCATAGCTCTTTTCTGTGCAAGCAAAACGGAATCTTTTGCAATAATTCCAGTGACTTATAACTTGGACATTCTGGTACAATGTTTCATCTGTATTGTATTGTTGTTCATTCTGCATTTGGTTGGACAGTTCTGCTTATATTGAGACCTCAATATTAGAGAAATAGAGGATTATTTATATATTTATATATATATGTTTATATATACTTATATATATATATTTATA
>NW_026385000.1:0-361 GCF_001194135.2 Octopus bimaculoides | reverse complement strand
TACAATTGGCTAAAAATTCTAAAGTGTGTTGTGCTACTAAAAATCCAAATCAAATATCAATTGACTTTCAAACAATGCTACCCCACTGGCTATACAAGCAGGCCAATGTCTGTTCCCCCTTATCATAAGACTAGTCTGTTGCAGGGTGATCCATTTACAGCTGAGTGGACTGTGGCAAAGTGAAATGAAGTATTTTGCTCAAGAATACAATTTACTGCTCAGTATGGCAATTGAACTCACAATCTAGCCACAATACCCTAACCGCTAAGCGCCACACTTTCGCACACACACACACACATGTATACATATGTATATACATAGAAGTACATATGTATGTGTATGCATGTATGGCAACCATTTT
>NW_026384999.1:4594-5647 GCF_001194135.2 Octopus bimaculoides | reverse complement strand
AAGGTGCCACACAGTGGGAATGAACCCGGAACCATGTGGTTGGGAAGCAACCACACGGCCACTGCTCCACCCATTTTCTGCACTATTTTTGTACACTTACTTATCACACCAATGTATCATTTGTTGCACGTGTATCTGTGTATGTATAAGATTTGTATGTCATTTGGTTGATGTATATCTGCAGAGAGAGAGAGAGAGAGAGAGAGAGAGAGAGAGAGAATAAAAAAGATAGAGTGATAGAGAAAGAGGGAAATAACTTTGCTTAACGCATTTGCTTTATATAGGTGTGAATATATAGAGTCTGTGCGTTCTTCTTGTCAGAGGTCTCACAGGGTCTCTTTCCGCACGTTATAAGCTTTGATACTTGCTTGTTAATTATCGTGGGAGGCATTCAACATCCAAGTACCAATCTCAAAACTCTACCTGTCCCCAGTAGAACAGGTTTGGGGCTTGCTCTGCTCTCATGTCGACTCCGATTTCTTTGACATACTTCTCGAAATTGGTTATTAATGCTCCGAGTGTCCCTAAAATTACTGGAATGACAGACACTCTTCTCATAGTCCATATTCTTGCACTTTCGTCTTTTTAACTCTGTATTCCTGTATTTAATTATTATTATTATCATTATTATTATTATTATTATTATTATTATTATTATTATTATTATTATGATCATCATCATCATCATCATTATTATTATTATTGATAACATTATATGCCACAACGTTCTTTCATGTTTATGGTCAGTCACACAGGAAGCTGTATTGTTTTCGTGTGAAGGATGGTATCCATTTCGAAAGCTTATTTCAGACATTGATAAAGCACAAAATTAAATGTGTGCGCGCAGGCGCGTGCGTATATCTTTCTATGCGGAGATAACTAGACATGTAGATAGGTTGATCCATAGATAGTTAGATAGGTAGAGAGAGTGGAGGGAGCGAGAGGAGGAGGAAGAGTGGAGGTAATTTTTACAGTTACTCTGTGTATAGTAAGCTCAGAAGCATATTGATGTATGTCTTTTTCTGTGAATACATACCTACATGTATGTGTGTG
>NW_026384999.1:3985-4492 GCF_001194135.2 Octopus bimaculoides | reverse complement strand
GTGTGTGTGTGTGTGTGTGTGTGTGTGTGTGTGTGTGTGAATGCTTGTATGTGATCATATGTATATCTGAATTAGAAGTGGTATAATATCGACAAGGTCTCTCCTCCATGATTGATGGTGTTCCCCTATACAGAACACGCCTGAACCTGTCCCTAAATATAACGAGCAGCGAGTCAATGACACAAGCATGCTTTATGCAAATCCACAATTTTTCATCGAATCTTTCCAGTAATTTTTCTCGGTACAATTTCTTTTTTTAATTAAAATACTTCTCCCCTCTATGTATTAATATCTTCACTAATTTAATCCGAAATGTATTAAAATCTTTAAAAATTGCTTTCATATTAACTATTCCTTTTGTCGAGAATATTTTGTATCAATGTCTGGTTTCCTTGCACTTAAACTTGCTTACGAACCTGATTTTGTTTAAAATTTGATGCAGAAAGATCTGTCATTTATACAATAGTCTTGTGTACACAAATACATTATTTCTATAAATATGATGAT
>NW_026384999.1:1598-2677 GCF_001194135.2 Octopus bimaculoides | reverse complement strand
TATATATAGTTGATATTTACAGAAAAACAAAAGACGAAGACAGGTGTATAAGCAACAAACAGGTGTATTAGTTTGATGCTCTTGAAAAATGAAAAAGTATTTTACGTTTCGTGCCTACGCTCTTCAGCAGAAAGGAATAAGAGAAAATAAACAGACAATGAAGAAAACTTCAGCAGTCCAGATATATATATATGTATATGTATGAATATACATATATATATATCTGGACTGCATACGTACAAATATACGTACAAATATACATTCATACATACAAACATACTTCTAAAATTACTTAAACAGTAACATCAATGATCTAGAATGTTCGATGGACTTGCTGATGGACCAAATGAATTCAATATTTTCCTTCATGCTAGAAATATCAAATATCAAATATATATATACATCAACTATCAACTCCTAGTTTCATTTTCCACAACATCCTCTTACTTTGCCTCCACCTCCTCCTCTTCTGTGCTCCTATCATTATTCTTATTTTGCTAATTATACTCTTAATAATTCTTATTCGCATTTTTAATTAATTCTTCCCTCAAACTTCTTAAACGATATCCTTTTCTTCTTTTTCTCCTATTCTCTGAATTCTTCAGTTTTTTTCGTTTTCTTTTTCATCATCATCATCGTCTCCTGTTTAATATACTCCTCTTCCTTCTTCTTCTTTTTCTTCTTCTGCTTTTACTCCTCCTCCTCCTTCTCATTCGTCTCTCTTCTTACCATCATTCTTGCTCTTTCTCTTCTTCAAGTTCGTCATGCTATACTTCCTCTTGGTCTTATACTTCACATTCACATTCCTCCTCTTCCCGCCCCCCGTACACCTCTCCCTTTACCCCCGCCTCAACACAACCACCACCGCCACCACCACACATACAATACACCTCCATCAATATAATTTACACCAGTCAAACACTTCTCCAGGCACAATTTAAAAATATAATAATGTCGCCTAATTAACAAACTTCAAATGACACTCAATGACATCACTGCACCACATATTGGGAACACAACCGTCTATATACATACATACATATACGTATATATATATGTCTATATATATATATATATAT
>NW_026384999.1:0-527 GCF_001194135.2 Octopus bimaculoides | reverse complement strand
TTATTCTCCTCCTCCTCTTCAATATTTTTATTATTGTTATTATTATTATTATTATTATCATCATTGATATTATTACTATTGCTGTTGTTGTTGCTGTTGTTGTTGTTGTTATTCAACTCCACTTTTTCAGATCCGCCGCCTATTTTCCTTGGAATTCATTGCTGAAATCACATTCTTTATCGTCTTTCTTTAGGATTTAATGAATGTGTGTGTGTGTGTTTGTGTAACTGCGAGTGCATATATATATATATATATATATATATATATATATATATATATATATATACGTGTGTATGTGTGTGTATGCATGCATGTATGTATCTATGTATGTGTGTGTATTTGTGTGTGCATATGCCTATGTGTATCTGTGTATGCATATATATATATATATATGCACGTATGTATGTAAGTATGTTTGTAGGTAAGTATGTATAGATATGCACATTCATAAAACGCAAATACACATATTGACATATGCTGAGATACAAAGTATATATACATACATACATACATACATATATATATAT
>NW_026384998.1:0-528 GCF_001194135.2 Octopus bimaculoides | reverse complement strand
TTGTAATAATATTCGTTGTCATCGTAATTTAATATTATCTTTTCTGTCCATTTGATCTCTTTGTTGTATGCCTTCCAGTTGACCTTTTCTAAATACGTATATTTCCTATTATTTACTTCATATTCCAATGATTCACTGTAGCTCTGAATAACTTTAAATGGAGTCGTTATACTAATCTTTGCAGTCGACTTGCCCTGGATCACACCGTCAAACGATGCGGCGGCACGTATTCTTTTGTCAGAAGCCCATTCTAACAACAAAGTCGTATCCACAGAAGCTTCATATCTCCTTATGTTATATTTAACAGTCGACACAGCTTTCCAATCGATGTCTTTTTTTGTAGGGATGATTTCTTTATCAGCATGAAATTCAATTGTCGCTCCGTAGTCCCGGTGCGCCTTATTAACAGTCGTGGTCAGTTTGGCTTCTCGTTGGTTTGGTAACCCGAGGATGTTTTCAACAAACATAACTTTGGGGTTATTCTTAAACGAAGTTTTTAGTGTCACCATACGTCCCGTCGCCCACTGT
>NW_026384997.1:0-427 GCF_001194135.2 Octopus bimaculoides | reverse complement strand
ACCACCTGTCCTCGTCTGTTGTTATTATTTGTATATTCTCCCATATACAGGTATTTATATATTTGCAGAATAGATTACAGGGAGTACATAAAATACAGAAAATTAAGGGGTAATTAGCATGGTATCTCTGGTCTGACAGCTGTTTCTGGGGGGGGGGCTTGGAATTATGTAATAGTTGTAATGTTGGCAGATGTAGAGTGCAAAACGTCAAGGATATGTAACCAGTAGTGGATGTATACAAACATTACCATAAATCCAACATCCATCGTTGAGACAAATAGAGCTGAGATACCATGCTTCCTCTTGTTAGTTTTCTGTGCATTTTGTACTCCATGTAAATCTGCTGTGTAAATATCTAAATATCTATATACGTGTACATGAAAGGCGTAGGAGTGGCTGTGTGGTAAGTAGCTTGCTTACCAACCAC
>NW_026384996.1:0-486 GCF_001194135.2 Octopus bimaculoides | reverse complement strand
ATTGTCTTCTTACACTCCAGCTAAACATCCACAAACTAAATCGAGTTGGTAAAAATAGCAAGAAATAATGAATATCTATAACGGGTAATTAATGACTAAGCTATCTCTCCTTCCTCTTGCTATAGAATATATTGTATTGACAAAGACCCATTGAGATAAAATTAGAGCAAAGATGTTAACGTTTTATCAGTGAGCAATAACTTACAAAGCAATCTTAATAGCTTATAGTCATAAAGCAGTTTGGAAATAAAGCTACAGATTTAGATGAATTGTAAAGAATTACATGACATGTTTTCAATTGTTTCGGACCATATATTTCCGGGCATACATGGAGAACTGCATAAGAAATGTAGAACAATCCATTTAAATAAATACATACCCATCTTCTTGTTCACACTATAAATATTTTTTTTTTCTATAATGACACAAACATGCACACATATTTATTCGTGTGAGCGTGAACATATGTGTTTGTATATATGTAGA
>NW_026384995.1:0-433 GCF_001194135.2 Octopus bimaculoides | reverse complement strand
TATATATATATATATATATATATATATATATATACATACTCATATACGTATGTGTGTATATTTATATATGTTCATGTGTGTGTGTGTGTTTATGTGCATGTGTGTAGGTGTCTGGTGTGTGTATGTGTGTGTGTGTATATGTAAAACAGTGAAGCAGAAACAAAAAAAAGAAAACGTAGTGAGGAATACAGAAATAAAGAAATCGTCGAAAAGGTTTGTTTTTCTTTTACTTGATTAAGATTAAAACAAAGAAACAAAATGGCAATAAATTTCTTCGTTGGTGTTGTGTGTTTTGTTTCCCAGCCTAATGATGGTCAATTGACTTTATTTTTCAATCTCGTTTCACATCAAATATTGATAATCGTTTAGTGGTTTCTTATTCTTAACAGTATCTATCTATCTATCTATCTATCTATCTATCTATCTATCTATC
>NW_026384994.1:0-264 GCF_001194135.2 Octopus bimaculoides | reverse complement strand
TGTGTGTGTAAATCTGCCTCTGTGTGTGTATGTATTTATGTATGTATGTATGTATGCATGCATACGCTTGCACGTGTGTTTCAATGCAACAGTATATTTGTATATGTACGTGAGTGGTACATCCCTGTGGAAATGTAATGCTCACATTGAGTTTTACGTGATACATACGCAGTCATTTTTACATTGAAGTCTTGCGACACTGGTTAAGATTATTATTATTATTGTTATTGTTATTATTATTATTTTTATTATTATTATTATTAT
>NW_026384993.1:0-746 GCF_001194135.2 Octopus bimaculoides | reverse complement strand
AAGGTTCAGATTACATATAGTCCATCTCTACCCAACGTTATCCCTTGTGCAGGTGGCACCACGTAAAATACACTATTTCGAGCGTGACCGTTGCCAGTACCTCCTGACTGGCCTTCGTTTTGAATTGTTTTGAAAGTATTGAATTTAATATTTTTGTATCTTTTCATTTGTCTTGCTCACTTACGTTCTGTTATTCGTGGCAATAGGTGGTCTTGTTCTAGCAAAATGACCACTTAGTGGTCATCCCTCTTATATGTATGTAATATATATATGTGTGTGTGTGTGTGTGTGTGTGTGTGTGTATACATGTTGTTGTTGATACTCCGTCGCTTACGACGTCGAGGGTTCCAGTTGATCCGATCAACGGAACAGCCTGCTCGTGAACTTAACTTGCAAGTGGCTGAGCACTCCACAGACACGTGTACCCTTAACGTAGTTCTCGGGGATATTCAGCGTGACACAGAGTGTGACAAGGCCGACCCTTTGAATTACAGGCACAACAGAAACAGGAAGTAAGAGTGAGAGAAAGTTGTGGTGAAAGAGTACAGCAGGGTTCGCCACCATCCCCTGCCGGAGCCTCATAGAGCTTTTAGGTGTTTTCGCTCAATAAACATTCACAACGCCCGGTCTGGAAATCGAAACCGCTACCCTAACCATACATATGTACACACACATACAAACACCATAGGCACTATCGCACTATCATGCTATTAGCTGTCAGAAGTGAAAGTGCTCACTGCTAGAGA
>NW_026384992.1:596-1057 GCF_001194135.2 Octopus bimaculoides | reverse complement strand
TATATATATATATATATCATATAATATATATATATATATGTATATGTATATCATATATACTATATATACCATGTACAATATATATATATGTTTATATATATATCATGTACAATATATATATGTTTATATATATATCATGTACAATATATCTATGGTTATATATATATATATCATATATAATATGAATATGTTGTATTTCGGGATGGTCATTTTTTTGCGTTTACCAAATAAGCACACACACTATATATTTTTTTTCATCACTCATTTACTACTATTCTTATTTTGTTATTTTGACTTATGTCTATTGTCCAGAAATTTTTTGTCTCCATTCTGTGACCCCTGTTCAGTGATACATTTTGTTTTTGTGTGTGTTCTTGCCCTACTTACATCATTCTGTTCTTCTAAGATCTAAGATCATATATATATATATATATATATATATATATATATATATAATCTTA
>NW_026384992.1:0-581 GCF_001194135.2 Octopus bimaculoides | reverse complement strand
ATATATATATATATATATATATATATATATATATATATAAGGGCTAATATATATTATATATATATACATATGCATATAGGCACAGGCGTGACTGTGTGGTAAGAGGCTTGCTTCCCAACAACATGGTTTTGGGTTCAGTCCCAAAGCCTTGTGAGTGGATTTGATAGATGGAAACTGAAAGAAACCCATCATACATATATACATGTATATGCCTGACAATCGATGCTGGTAAGTTTACATCCCCATATCTTAGTGTTTCAGCAAAACAGACCGATAGGATAATTACTAAGCTTACAAAGAATATGTCCTGGGATTGATTTGTTCCAGTAAAGGTGTTGCTCCAGCATGGCTGCAGTCAAATGACAGAAAGAAGTAAAAGAATAAAAGAATATATATATATATTTTATGTGTATATAGATATATATGTATGTATGAATATATATTTATTATATATAATATATATATGTATATATATGTATATAATATATAATATATATATATATGTATATAAATATTTTATATTATATATATCAAATATATATATATTATATATAATATATTTATGCATGTGTGTATATATA
>NW_026384991.1:359-923 GCF_001194135.2 Octopus bimaculoides | reverse complement strand
TGTTCTTTGTTTGATGCAGAGAGTTGGTAATATCTGTTTCGGTAGATGCAGGACAAAATGCAAATAGAAGGGGATGCCATATAGTAAGCTCATACTCACGCACAGATACACAAATACATACATTCGCAGGTAGACACATGCACACTACACATACAGCAAATTATATACGGATCGATCAGTGTATTTATACTGCTGCCACTGTGTATGCACACACGTGTGTATATGCGGCATAACGTACTGACATGCACAAAAGTAAGATTGCACCGCGAAACGGAAAGAAATCCTGAGATTTGCAAATTGAGTGTAGTAATTATGAAACGATATGCTGATTAACATTGATTACAGCAAGATTAGAAGCTATTATCTGTCAGTATGTGACGAGAAATCCCGAAATTCCTGAAAAGACTGATAAGTTCACTAAATACAGACATATCAGCTATGTCATCCTTACATACCTCTGTCACGTGTGTACATCTACTCGGTAAACTGCAGTGTAGTGGACACGGACACGGGGACACACACACACTCTCACACACACACATATATATATATACATACATATAT
>NW_026384991.1:0-349 GCF_001194135.2 Octopus bimaculoides | reverse complement strand
CACACACACACTCTCACACACACACATATATATATATACATACATATATATTCATATATATATAAACATATATATCCATATATTCATACATATGCATCTATATACACGCACACAGATATATTAATTCACATATGTGGAAGTATACATGTATATACATGTACATGTGAGTGTATGTGTATGTGTATGAGTGCCTGATGTCTATTATGTATATAAGTACACTCATATTTGCTGAAATAATTGCATATTCTGTATATAATAATGATCTAATTGTTCCACATACTGTTATACATAGTGTCCCTGCTACACTAACAGGCACCCATACACAGGCACACACACACACACACACACA
>NW_026384990.1:0-323 GCF_001194135.2 Octopus bimaculoides | reverse complement strand
AAGTGTCTTTTACAGTCAATGCCTAGTTAGTGAATTTGTCAGAGAGAAACCGTGTGGAAGCCCAGTATGTATCATCATCATTCTCATCATCATTTAAGATCTGAAGATCTGTATATAATGTATCCGATAAACTCCACCAAACTCGGACAATTTATGATTTTTTTCAAAAGCCCCTTCCTCTTCCGCCCCCCTTCTTTCTGTTTATAATTTCAAAATATTGGAGAGCCTAAGAAGACAATTGCCTGAGCGTGCTATTCCGAAAGTCAGAAATCGTGAAAATTACCCGGCAACGACGGGTTACTCAACTAGTGTGTATGTATGTA
>NW_026384989.1:0-540 GCF_001194135.2 Octopus bimaculoides | reverse complement strand
ATTATTATTATTATTATTATTGTTGTTGTTATTGTTATTATTATTATTATCAGTTTGCTTCAGCTCTTTGCGGCTTAAAGTTTCGCGGGCTTCTTGCACAAACCTAGCTCGATGAGGATCAGAAACTGATTTGGTTATCTGAGCCTGAATAAGGAAGGTTTCTGTAAGAAGCCTACGGAACGTCATGCTTGATGGAGCCGAATGAAAGTGTTTTAAATAATAAAATATGTAACTTCTAAATAATGTGTCGAGTGCTTTTTTCTTTCGATACTCCACTCACTCGTATGTATGTATGTATATATATATATATATATATATATATATATATATATATATGTAATAAATTTTATAACAATTTTATCCTTGATTACACACACACATGTCGATATATATATGTGTGTTTGTGTTTGTGATTGTCGGTGTCTGTGTGTATATATATACGTTCAAAGAAGAAAAACGACAAAAAACAACAACGCGAGGACGTGATACTGATTGTGTTACTGGACGCTCGGGAAAAGAAAGAAAGAGAATTTGACGTTT
>NW_026384988.1:0-681 GCF_001194135.2 Octopus bimaculoides | reverse complement strand
TTGTGGTGATGGTGGTGGCTATGGTGGCGGTGGTGACGGTGGTGATGATGGTGGTAGTGGCGGTGGTGGTGGTGATTATGGTGGCGGCGTTGGTGCTGGTGACGATGGTTGAACTGGAGCTGGTTGTAATGTTAGACCTGGTGACATCAGCGATAATGGTATCTGTGGTGGTGGTCGTTTTGGCGGTGTGCGTTATGATTGTTGTTGCTGTTGTGGTGGTGTTGGTGGTGACAATGGTATGATGGGAGAGACGGTGGCGAGTCTGTGGCCGATGAATTAGCTAATAGGTTTAAGAAAATACTCAGCGGAACTAATCTCAATATAAAAGTTTTAGGAAAGAAATAAGCAAGTGTATCAAATTGATCGTTGGCTGCATGCCTACCTTTTTCTGACGGGAACGCCCTTAAAAAAATTGCGATCTATACTTCAAACCGCCCACACACATGAACTGCAAAGTAACAAATATGTTGTGTCATAATGGATGCGATGAAAGAACATGAGCAAATCTTACTGACATTTATAGAGGACAAACGGTTCAAAGTATAGGTGAAAGATTCGGTGAGCTTGGGCGCGATTTATTTCCACATTTTACAAACATGCACAGGATAAACACGATAGTCCATATATGTATATATATGTATATATTCATTTACACGCACACACGTCATACATACAGCCCCC
>NW_026384987.1:0-238 GCF_001194135.2 Octopus bimaculoides | reverse complement strand
ATATTATGGATATCCCTTCATCAGAGACGATGTGAGATGGTTAAATAGAGTTAATATTTGAGTTCGAAATAAGGAATTATTGGGGAAAACCATCTCATATCGTCTCTGATGAAAGGATATTCATAATATCCCAGAAACACCTGTAAGACTATATATGTATCGCTTTTCTTCCAAAGGTCCTGAAAACCTGTCACAGCCTTGGCTTTCATAGATCACTAGCCACTAAACCTTTTTTTAA
>NW_026384986.1:0-408 GCF_001194135.2 Octopus bimaculoides | reverse complement strand
ATGTGGTTTGTAAGCAAGCTACTTACCACACAGCCATTCCTGCGCCTATGTATATAGAGTCCTTACAACAGGTAATTACTATTGCCATACACATGTGAAATCGCGAAATTTTATATGTATACGAAGAAGGATTTCATAGCCGCTGGAGTGTGCGTTCATCTGGGCAACATGCGCATTGTGAACGGGGGCGTTGTCTTAGAGGAGAAGAAATCCTGTGGTCAACATGCCATGCCTCTCTGCTTTGATGGTGACCCGCAATTTCTGCAGCAGAGAAGCATAATATGCCCGTTAATTGTAGTGCCCTTTTCCAGAAAATCCATCATCACTGCACTTAGACGAACAGAATGGAGTGAGTGGAGCAAGAACACACACGGAAACGGAAAGTGTCGCTGAAGAGGTCACAGATGT
>NW_026384985.1:0-549 GCF_001194135.2 Octopus bimaculoides | reverse complement strand
TTTTGAAAATCTTTCTTAAAACACATTTACTTACTACCATACATATATATAGAGAGACCGTACACACTAATACACACATACATACATACAAATACACACATACATACAAATACCTGTTAGTTTTTTAAATTTATTTGCTGTTTTTTATCACCCTTTCCCTCTTCAATTTTACGCATACTTTCCAAGACAATTTCTCTGTACAAAGTAACTTTCACATCGACAGTCAAACATTTATTCCCTACAAACTGTGAGTTTTTTAAAAAATCTTTTCTAAAACACATTTACTTACCACCATATATATATAGAGAGAATACACATTCATACATACAAACACACACATACATACAAATACCTGTCAATATTTTTCAAATACAATCGACAGTCAAACATTTATTCCTTACAAACTGTTTTGTGAAAATCTTGTTTAAAACACATTTACTTATTACCATATATATAGAGAGAGAATACACAGTGATACATACATACATACATACATACATAAACCTGAAAGAAAAAGGCTGATTAGAAGACTACAGATTCAAGCCATCA
>NW_026384984.1:0-274 GCF_001194135.2 Octopus bimaculoides | reverse complement strand
CTTCCCTTCTTTCTCAATTATGTTGCCCACCTAATAGTCATATTTATTTCTGAGTAGTGACCATATTTGAAGTAGAATTATAATCTCATTTTGCACCAGAAGCCAATAAGAGAGTTTTTTTCATGGTATGTACCTTAGTATAGTTTGTTCTCACAGAGATTCCACATTTAAGCGGGGATACGTATCACCTCTCGATATTGATACTGCCTCCATCGCTAATACTGTTTCACTGTTTTACTTGTTTCAGTCATTTGACTGCGGCCATGCTGGAGCA
>NW_026384983.1:0-302 GCF_001194135.2 Octopus bimaculoides | reverse complement strand
TATTTATCAATTGTAACGAGGTAAATACAAATTTACCCCCAGCTTCATCTACAGAAATAGCTGTAAACATACTCTCCTCTCAATTAAATAATCACCAATGATCCACTTTCACTGTTAAATGCTCCATTTCTTATCGTCTCTCTATATATTAAACCACGGTTTTACCTTTAAATTACCTACTACCGCATACCTTACAACAAGGACCATACATACTGAGATAATACCAGAAGTGCCTATGGATGCATCTATCCCTTAGAAGGTTACATTACCTCTAACTTATATCTTACAGCATATATATAGAT
>NW_026384982.1:0-487 GCF_001194135.2 Octopus bimaculoides | reverse complement strand
TATAGATAGATAGATAGATAGATAGATATATAACTTAAATGGTATATATTGGTACGCAGTTTTAATTCTTATTATTATTTGTTGCTGTAAATGTGCTTGTACAATGGATTTGAAAAATTATAATGCATACGGATGGAACACATGTATCTTCAGTGTTGCATAAATATGTATTAATTTTAGTGCCCTTACTGAAGAAGTACGGATGGCAAATTAATTTATTTGCACATTGATGTAAAAGCTCAAGTATAAGGGTAACTATTGAAATGTTTTTATTTTTCATTCCCTTTGAAATTACTCTTATTCGTGGTTTGGGCTTTAACTGCCCTTTCCAGCATGTAAAATGCCCTGTTAAAGGTCACCTCTTCTGTGTATAAAAACCTACACTAATTCATATGAAAAATATGTTGTCTATTGACTTTATTATGCATGCTGGCCACCAGTAGAATATTTCCAAAATTTTCTACCCTTATTATTTTCACAGTATATA
>NW_026384981.1:0-235 GCF_001194135.2 Octopus bimaculoides | reverse complement strand
ACCCTTTTATTATTAATATTGAAATTATAATTTACTCCCTGATCGAAAACGGCAGTTTCTGCAGGATTGCTCGTAACATACACGTGGGTATTAAGGATAAATATGTGTTCACATTCGGATGTATATTTTTGGAAGTGTTGATTGGTTGGATATCAGATATGCGATGGCGCTCGATCGCGTACATATTTAATCTTAGTACACTCAAATTTATATTTGAAATGCTGCACTGAAGAGG
>NW_026384980.1:0-559 GCF_001194135.2 Octopus bimaculoides | reverse complement strand
TATATGTGTGTGTGTGTGTGTGTGTGTATTTGTGTGTCTGTGTTTGTTCCTCCAGCATCACTTGACAACTGATGCTGGTGTGTTTATGTCCCTATAACTTAGTGGTTTGGCAAAAGAGACCGATAGTATAAGTACTAGGCTTACAAAGAATAAGTTCTGGTGTTGATTTGCTCGACCAAAGGCAATGTTCCAGGATGGCTGCAATCAAATGACTGAAACAAGTAAAAGAATAAAAGCATTTTATATGCCC
Source organism: Octopus bimaculoides (assembly GCF_001194135.2). Lineage (NCBI taxonomy): Eukaryota > Metazoa > Mollusca > Cephalopoda > Octopoda > Octopodidae > Octopus > Octopus bimaculoides. The sequence goes on along the minus strand of NW_026384980.1, from coordinate 309 downwards.
ACACACACACACATATGTTTACCACCCACATGCACCCCTCCACATACAGGCCCACATACTACACATTCATAAACAATTCAGATACACACACACACACACAAGTACACTGTGTGTGTGTGTGTGTGTGTGTGTGTGTGTGTGTGTGTAATGTACATCTCAGAGGTGCTTGTGAATGCGTGAGCAAGTATATATATAGAGAGATTACAAATCAGAAAGTAAAAAGTTAGAAGAGAAGCACAAAAGAAAGAAGCATTTCTGGATTAAAAGACATCCATGACCCACCACCACCACCACCACCACCACCACCAC
>NW_026384979.1:0-437 GCF_001194135.2 Octopus bimaculoides | reverse complement strand
GAACGTAAAGGGACGTAACTAAAGATCCTGATGCCGGCAGTCCCTCTTTTCTCTCACCTCCCAGTCTTATTATTTCCATAAATAATTATGATTCCTTACAATGGCAATAGACTACAGGTGTGACCACCTCGTTTGCACCCCACGATGAACGTAAATGGAATGTAGCGAATGTAGTAACGCAACACGGCAGCAGTATTTTTGTAATTAAATAACAATGAATGAACGATAATGCAACAGGAAAGGCTGACTGTTTTTTATTAACCGAGACCGTTTTAGTGAATACGTACGTATCTACATACATACATACATACATACATAGATACATACATACATGCGTAGACATACATACATAGACGCATGTATACATACATACGCACATACATACACACATATGTATGTATATTTACACCTATATTATACTTGTAAGATACATATTG
>NW_026384978.1:0-423 GCF_001194135.2 Octopus bimaculoides | reverse complement strand
ACAGACACACAACTTCAGCTTTATATATTAAGATATATATATATATATACTTATATTTATATATATTTGTTGTTGTAGTATTATCATTGTTATTTTATGGGTGACTTAAATAAATCTGATCCTTGTTCCATTATTATTTTGTACTTAGCCCATGTAAGATAACACAAGTTCCTGATAATTTTAAGATAGTGCAATCTAATTAAATTATTATATTATTATCATGTTCTCTATTAATAGTTTAGTTCACCATTATATTCTATGTTAATTCCTATCATTCATTTTATCAGTTTCTTAAACCTTGATGAGTTCATCATTATAAACCATGTAAATCCTATGTATCAATTCTTTATTTTAGTTATATAATAAATTTTACCTCTTATGTGTCCTTTAAATGATATTAGATATATAAGTTTAATTTTAAAA
>NW_026384977.1:0-351 GCF_001194135.2 Octopus bimaculoides | reverse complement strand
AAATTTTTCATTCATATTTTAGGTATTATTATTTCATTTATGTTTTCGTATTCTATTCTCTATTTTATCGTAGTATTTTCGCGCGACCTCTTGCTTAAAACGCTATAGCTATTAGATAACGTCTTAGTTTCAGTTTGAATTACGGAGAAATATGGATAAGTACTGTTTTTACTTTGCTAAAGATTTTCTACTATTTGAAAATAATATGCATTCTTGTTTTTTATATTATTCATTTGGTTCTTTATAGATTATTTTTAATAAGTAACTTATTTAACACTAAATTATTTATAAGTTATAGTTACATTTCTACATAATATTAGAACTTCGATTTGAATAGTGTTGTTATATTTT
>NW_026384976.1:0-294 GCF_001194135.2 Octopus bimaculoides | reverse complement strand
ATATATATATATATATATATATATATTGATATATATATTTACATACACACACATACATGCCAACATACAGAGACGCATACGCACACACACACACACACGCACACGTGTATGTGTATTTTCGTATACACACACTTATAGTTATATCGCATGGTTATGATAAAGAACTAAATCTGCTACATGTTCCACCAGAAAGCAACGAGTTCAGCAAAATATTGCTTCATGGAAGTTCCAGGTGGCAAGTTTGATAGTTACTCTTTTACTCTTTTACTTGTTTCAGTCATTTGACTGTGGCCA
>NW_026384975.1:0-494 GCF_001194135.2 Octopus bimaculoides | reverse complement strand
ATATATATATATGTATATATATATATATGTGTGTGTGTGTGTGTGCATGTACATATAAAACATATATACATATACATAAACTTGTACATATATATATATATATCCATATAAATATATATATATATATATATATATATATATATATATATATATATATATATATATATATATATATATATACAAATATTTATATATATATATATACAAATATTTATATATACATATATATATGTGTGCGTGTGTATAATATACACATATACACGCACATATATATATTTATACACACGTACATAGATACATAACGAAACCATATATCAGACATGTAAGGTGAGAGGCCCGTAATACTGTTTGCACTCTCACCTACAAACAAGATTCAGCGCGATATACACGATTTAAACAAATTCTTTGTATGCGTGTGTGTATGTGTACATTTTTTTATGTGAATACTATTATTTTTATTATTATTATTATTATTATTATTATTATTATTATTA
>NW_026384974.1:0-204 GCF_001194135.2 Octopus bimaculoides | reverse complement strand
TACATACATACATACATACATACATACATACATACATACATAAATGTGTTGTGTATACATGCACACACATGCATATAGATACAGATACATATATACATGTTTAAATACACACACACATACATACATATATACACACATACACACACACACACACACACATATCTTCATACATATACCTTATGGTGTATGTATACACATATACAT
>NW_026384973.1:0-459 GCF_001194135.2 Octopus bimaculoides | reverse complement strand
TATATATACATGTATATATATATATCATGATTTTAAGCACGTTCGTATGGTACTATTTGTATTGAAAATTAGGCCCCTGTGATCAAAAATATTTATTTCGATTACTTAGCGCAGTCATTATTATTATTATTATTATCATCATTATTATTATTATTATGATTATTATTATTATTATTATTAGTAGTAGTAGTAGTAGTAGTAGTAGTAGTAGTAGTAGTAGTAGTAGTAGTAGTTGCAGCAGCAGCAGCAGTAGCAGTAGTATTAGTAGTAGTAGTAGTAGTAGTAGTAGTAGTAGTAGTAGTAGTAGTAGTAGTATTGATGTTTTATCGTTGCTAACTATTTCTATTAAAGTTTTGAACGGAAAAGAAACGTTAAATCATCAAAACATACATATATACATACAAATATATACATGCATATATACACAGTCATACATATATACATACACATACGTATACA
>NW_026384972.1:0-448 GCF_001194135.2 Octopus bimaculoides | reverse complement strand
TCTATCTATCTATCTATCTATCTATCTATCTATCTATCTATCTTTTTACTGATCTATCTATATATATTTTTCTATTTGTCTATCTCTTCCTCTTTCTCCAAATCTTACACACAAAACACACACACACGAACACACATACACACACACATACATGCATACATATGTATGTATGCTTGTATGTATGTATGTATTTATGTATGCATGTATATATCAAACTAGCTACTAGTTAATTTATCTGCCTAATTTACCAAGTATTTGTATGCCTCTGTTAGTCACAATAGTCACAGCAGAGCATTTAAGAGCCTATCTACCAATCTATACATACAAACTTACATACATACATACATACATACATACATACATACATACATACATACTATACACACATACATGCATACGACAGATCGCTAGCCACTACACATTCTTTATTTTCTCTCCTTGTTTCTTT
>NW_026384971.1:0-556 GCF_001194135.2 Octopus bimaculoides | reverse complement strand
TGTGTGTGCTCACCAACTCTTCTCCTACTATTATTATTGTTATTGTTATTTTTATTGTTCTTCTTCTTATTGTTGTTGTTATTATTATTATTATTATTACAACTATTATTATTATTATTACTAATAATAATAATAACAATAATAATCCTATATTGGGACTTACATAACCTACACTTATAGGTTGCCCAGACTTTAATGTCGCGACCCAGTGTTGGTCTGTACTATCATAGGTTGCCTCTTATTAATGGATAAATTGGGGTTCTATGTGAGATATTTTTAACTGACCCATTACCTATAGTTATCACCTCTTTAAATTATATCTACTGTGTCTTTTTTGTTATAGTTAGGCATCCATAGTAGTTTAACTTAATGTTTTAATTCTACTAAAGTTCAAGTGTATCTCCAGATTTCCACTAGTATATCATGCATCAGTCTACCTAATTTCAGACTAAATTTTGTCTTATAACTTAGCATGTATATATGTATGCCTACGCTCTCTTACATAGACATATATATATATATATATACACATATATACATACACATACACACACAC
>NW_026384970.1:0-326 GCF_001194135.2 Octopus bimaculoides | reverse complement strand
TCCTTCCTTCCTTCCTTCCTTCCTTCCTTCCTTCCTTCCTTTTCACTTTCTATCTATCTATCTATCTCCCACTCTTACTCTCTCTCTCTCTCTGCCTCTCTCTCAACCTATACGTTCATCTCTGTCTATCTATCTATCTATCTATCTATCTATCTATCTATCTATCTATCTATCTGTCCGTTCGTCCGTCCGTCTTTCTGTTTATCTGTCTCTCTCTCTGTCTGACTATCTGTCTGTCTGTCTGCCTGTCATTCTGTCTATCTATCTATCTGTCTGTCTCCGCCACCTTCCTTTAAACGGGAAGGAAAAACGGTTTTTGTAACACT
>NW_026384969.1:0-383 GCF_001194135.2 Octopus bimaculoides | reverse complement strand
TATATATATATATATATATATGTGTGTGTGTGTGCGTGTGTATTTATATATTTTTGTGTCTAGAGAGAGTCTTTCTGCTTTAATGCTTCACCGGTTCGATTTGCACTCATTTAGCTATTTATTTTTTCTAAAATTTTCGTTGCTTCTTGTAACCTTTTCAGTAGTCGTTGACTCTGTCTGTTAACCTATTGAAGAGGTTGCAAGAAGCAATGAATGGAAATCGAACAGGTGAGTGCCTTCATCAATAAGGCATTAAAATAGAATGACTCTCTTCAGACACAATAAAATATGCTTGAACACACGAATTCATATAAAGAATCTTGCAAACCATATATAGCAAGTGACCTGATCTGATATCGTGTGCTGGAACGAAAACAATTGCA
>NW_026384968.1:0-270 GCF_001194135.2 Octopus bimaculoides | reverse complement strand
AGAGGAGGAGTGTTGCTTAAAGCTCTTCCCTCTGTTAAACAGTCTGTTCACATCTGTTTGTTTGCCCACTTTTTACTTCCATTTTTTTCTTGTCATGCAAATATGGGTTAGATGACTACATTACTGAAGCATTTGTTTTTTCCAGCTAGACACCCTCTCCTCTTGCTAACCCTTATCTCTTTCCCAAGTAAGACGTCTTATATTTCATTTCTTTGAAGGTACAAAACCAATGGATGATTTCTTGGTAGAACCAACCACAACAACAACAAC
>NW_026384967.1:0-356 GCF_001194135.2 Octopus bimaculoides | reverse complement strand
CTGCTGCTGCTGCTGCTGCTGCTGCTGCTGCCGTTGCCGTTGCCGCTGCTGCTGCTGCTAAGGATGCTGGTGGTCCTGCTACTGCTGCTTCACTGTTGCACTGTTGTTTTGTTGCTTCACAGTTTTGCCTATAATTCCTGTCTCTGTCACATGTTCTACATGCAGCTGTTGATCAGCAAAGCATGTAACCAGCAGTTTCCAATCAAACTTCAGTGTTCACTGCTCTTCACCAATGAAAATATTGAAGCTAGAGCAACAACATCTAATAATTAGTGATATATACACTATACATCTATAAACATATAAATATAATATACATATTTACATATATACACATTTACATATATCTATACATA
>NW_026384966.1:0-657 GCF_001194135.2 Octopus bimaculoides | reverse complement strand
ATATATATATATATATATATGTATATATATATATATATATAATTATAAATGTTTATAATTATAAATGTTTTACCGATAAAGGTTTTTTTTGCATACTGAACTACTTGGCAAAATCGTTAATTATTAATTTTATTAACTAATTGGCAATTCCCTGCCCTATATCTATATCTATCTATCTATCTATCTATCTATATATATATATACATGTACATATATATTTACATATATTATTAACATCATAATAAAGGGTATCTAAAAGATACCATCATGCTAGATATAGCAGTCAAAACTTGATTCTAAAACCACATCAAGTATTCATACAGCACCAGGAGAGAAGACAAAGAGACAAAATAAACTCTTTGTCTGAAAGATATTTCCTTATCCAGGGAGCAAGAACGGCTGAGTGTGCTGCCCAGGTGTATTTTATGTGCCACCTGCACAAGAGCCAGTCCAGGGGCACTGGCAACGATCTCGCTCGAAAGTCCTTACACATGCCGCAGGCACAAGTGCCAGAAAGGTGACGCTGGGCACAGGTGCCATCATGATTTCGCTTTTGCTTGTCCCAATAAGTCTTCGCAAGCTGAGTTTCGTGTCCAATGAAGATGATGTTGGCATGGCTGCCAGTCGTCGAATTTAACTCGATTTCGATTTCACTTG
>NW_026384965.1:0-716 GCF_001194135.2 Octopus bimaculoides | reverse complement strand
TATATACTGGACACATTCTTGCACTTATATACATACATAGACATATACACACACACACGTACACATTCACACAATTAAAAAGGAAAAGGGAAAAAATACATATAAAAATAATAAGAAATAAAAAATTAAATATTAATGGAAATTAAAACACATGGGAAGGCATGTGTAGGGACATAGTAAAAATTTGGATTCTAGCCGTGATTTTGGGGAGCCCAAAACCGTATCAGGTATTTTATGACATATGGACATGTTCCAAAAAGTTCAGTTCTTGAATTTAGACATCTTTCCTTATTACAAAGACAGCACTTGCTACTACCGATGATGTAAGGTTTACAGTTGGCTAAGATCTTCCTGTAAATCTTGTATTTGATACCTTGTTCTTTTAAGAACCATATATAACTGGATAATTTGGTAGTTTTTTTGTTTACTCTAACAGTGTCCTGCTAGAGTAACTTTTCTTTTATTCAATGTTTCTTTCATAGCATCTGTTGCGATTTATAGCTGAAATTCGAAACTCCGAGTACTATAATGACAATCTTTTACTGTTTGTTCTAAATTATAACATATATAAATAATCCTCTATTCATCTGATATCGAGGTCCCAATTCTTGTTATTACTTTTTATTGTTATCATTATTATTATTATTATTATTATTATTATTATCGCACACCCACATAAACCCCCCCACACACACACACCCACACACACACAAACA
>NW_026384964.1:0-362 GCF_001194135.2 Octopus bimaculoides | reverse complement strand
GCGCACGCACACACACACACACACATCTCAAGTGGAATCTACCTTCTTTCCTTTTGAATGTTTGTAAACTCAGTTCTCAGCATGTAGAATGCAGACAGGTATGGATATATATGCATGTATGTATATATGTATGCATGTATGTATGTGTATAATTGTATGCATGTATGTGCATGTGTGTATCTGTGTGTGTGTATATATATATACATTTATATGTGTATATATATGTGTGTGTGTATATATATATATATATGTATGTGTGTGTATGTATAACATCAACAGATTTTTCTGTATACATGTGCATTAGTGTGTGTGTGAGTGGAGGCGCAATGACCCAGTGGTTAGGGCAGCGGACTCGCGGTCAT
>NW_026384963.1:0-306 GCF_001194135.2 Octopus bimaculoides | reverse complement strand
ATATATATATATATATATATATTAAAGTGACATTGTAAGAGCGGTGTATATATCTCTCCATACTTATACCCTGTCTCCCCACCATCACCATCACCACCATCAACTCATATTACTGTGACTTTTCCATATTCCCGTCGTACGTACTCCTCGCCATACGTTTATACTCACTCGCTCACTCCCTCTCTCTCTTTCTCTCACTGTTTTCATCTCCTCTTTATTTTTCTCTCATTCCCTTTCCACCTCCTCTCTCTCTCTCTCTTCTTTTCGTTCTCTACTCTACTCCCTCTCTCATACTTTTACCTTCCC
>NW_026384962.1:0-287 GCF_001194135.2 Octopus bimaculoides | reverse complement strand
CACGGAAATCCCACGCACACAACCAAACTCATCCCCGACTCTAACTTGACTCAAACTTGAGATATTCAATAGAAATCCCTTTCTCATGTTTCCACAAAATTCAACCAAAATTACAAGACAACACCAATATATTTATTATATTTTTATTTATGTATACATGTATTGATTTTTTACACTTCTTATTCACAACTTCGGAATTGACAGGAATATGAACTGTAATGAGAAGAGAAAAGAATGCTTATTACAACATCTGTATTGGAGGGAATTAAGTTAAAATTAACCAAAGA
>NW_026384961.1:0-722 GCF_001194135.2 Octopus bimaculoides | reverse complement strand
GATAGTTGTAACAGTATCAATTCTTGGATGTTTTGAATCACGTAAGTGTAATAGTTTTCAATACAATATTGTTATATAAAACGATATTTGTTATAGATGAGATTACATATCATGTAATATATAATCCTGTGCATTAAAATACTTAATGGTAAAATTAGATTTATTTCACAAAAGTAAGATGAATAAGCCAATAAAATCAATGCTTGCAGAAAGGAAGGATTCCTAGTTTGCTTAACCTCAATATCACTGATATCAATAATCAGTAATGTTAGTCATTTTATATTTCCTTGGAGATATAGAACCAATAAGAATACAATGATCCTAGAGTACATTACCCTTCCCTTAAGAACTCTACAAACTGTCTTGGAACCACAAGGAGATGGCTTAAAGAGAGAAAAGTGTTGGTATACTTTTTAAATTGTTAAATCTAAAGATGTAACAACATACCATATGCAGTTGTATATAGGCACCAGATTAAATTGTTTTTCAATATCTTCTCTCCAGAATCTACAACTGAAGCAGCAACAACAGCTACAGGTATGTATTTGAAATTTTTCATTATTGCAAAATGATAAATATACTTTATTTTCATACAGAGGGCACAACTGGATTATTTCTCCAGCTTCTATTATTTAGATATATCTATTTTCATGTGTATATTTGTGAGATAGTGTATATGTCTGTGTGCACAGGTATGCATATGTAAAATGTAAAGTAAAAAA
>NW_026384960.1:0-660 GCF_001194135.2 Octopus bimaculoides | reverse complement strand
GTGTGTGTGTGTGTGTGTGTGTGTGTGTGTGTGTGTGTGTGTTCTGTTATAGCCCCAGGCTGACCAAAGCTTTATGAGTGGATTTGTTAGACGGAACCTGAAAGAAGCCAGTCCTGGTTATATACACACGTATATATATATATGTGTGTGCGTGTGTCTTTGCGTTTTTGTTTGTTCCACCACCACCACCGCTTGACAACCTGTGTTGGTTTCTTTACTTTTCTGTAACCTAGCGGTTCGGCAAAAATGAGTCGATAGAATTAATACTAGGCTTTAAAATAAGTAAATAAATAAATTATAAAAGTAGTGGGATCATTTCGTTCGACTGAAACCCTTCAAGGTGGTGCCCCAGTATGGAGGTAGTCGAATGACTGAAACAAGTAAAAGATAGATGAAAGGTATATATATACATACATACACATGTGCATATATACACACATATATCGTGCATATATACATGCACATAACGGATACACGCACAACACACATGCATACATACACACACACACACACATATATATATACATATACATATATACTATAAATATATATTGTTTCTTATATACTCATATATCAATACACTTTTGTAGACATACAAATTATAAATAAATAAATCTATCCATCTATATACCTATCTATCTATCTATCTATCTATCTATC
>NW_026384959.1:0-526 GCF_001194135.2 Octopus bimaculoides | reverse complement strand
TAGCATGGAAAGCGGACATTAAACGATGATGATGATGATGATGATGACCATCAACTACATATACTAAATGTATGTGCTTTGTGTATTTTCCAGTGGCTACAATAGCATGGTGGAGTATATTCCGGCGGCCAGTGGAAAAAAAAACACCAAAGCAAGTGCGTTAAAGTAGATGTAGTTAGTAATAGTTGTTATACCGAAGCTGCTTTTATTTCATATGTAAATTTATAAATTTATATCTATATACAATGTTTTTGTTTGTTTGTTTACAGCAGTGACAACCAGAAACCCAGCACAAGCAGGAAAGACTTCGCTGAGACTTCAAATGTAAAGACAGGAAACGAGCCTCGCCAAAGTTTTGTGGAATTCCGAAAGCAAGGAATACCCTTCTTGGTGCCATCGGTAACACAATTCTTCCAGTCTTTCTTCCTACTACTTAGTGCTTAACCATATCTAAACAATAAGCCCCGCTCGTCTCAAATCCCTGCTGTGTCTGTCACACCACTGGAATCACCAAACTTTGGTGCAG
>NW_026384958.1:0-282 GCF_001194135.2 Octopus bimaculoides | reverse complement strand
TCCTCTTCCTCCTTCCTTTTTGGGCTATTTTCCATTCCTCATTACTTGACACGTCTTCAGATGAAAACTCTGAGGAATCGGAAGGAGGTAGGGGCTTTTGTATGGATCTGTGTTTGCTTGTGTAAGTGGTTGTGTTGTTGTTTTTGTTGTTGTTGGTTGTTGAATTTTTGGTTGTGGTGTAAGTGATGTGGGGGAAGGGGTATCACTTTTTGTATTGTCTTTTCTTTTTTCGTCGTCTTTGTTAATTTTGCAGTTTTTGTTGTATTTTCTTTCGTTGATGTT
>NW_026384957.1:0-207 GCF_001194135.2 Octopus bimaculoides | reverse complement strand
ATGGAAAGCGGACATTAAACGATGATGATGATGATGATATATGTATATATGGTTATATATATATATTATTTATTTATTTATTTATTTATGGGTTTCAGCCAAGTGGCTGTGGTCATGCTGGAGCACCACCGTGACTCTCCATCTTTATGCTGTGCTTTCTTCACGTTCCTTGCATGGCTCTTCTCCTCCACCTGCTATAGTCCAATC
>NW_026384956.1:0-207 GCF_001194135.2 Octopus bimaculoides | reverse complement strand
TATATATATATATATATAATCATATAGATATACATATGCACTCATATATAGAAGTCTATGTGTATGCATTTATGTATCTATGCTTGCATATTTGTATGCGTGTATGCATTGTGTATGTATGTAAATTTGCAGAATTTTCAGCCTTATGTCTTTCCTGTTACGTCAAATTTGTATGTGTCACGAATATCCTCGTCTGAATTTATAAAT
>NW_026384955.1:0-304 GCF_001194135.2 Octopus bimaculoides | reverse complement strand
AACAAACGAATATTTTCACACACATCAAGCATTGAAAACTCACAGAAATACTTAGAGACATAGGCAACATCATATTTAACGCATACAGGCTTAAGTATGTAAGTATAGATATGTTTATATTCAGTGGTAAGTACGTACGTACGTACGTATCTCTATATGTATATGTAGTCACGTTTTATGTACAAGCAAGCGTAATTAAATCGTCCCATACAATAATTTATTGTAAGTTTAGCAAAACCACACTGATTCAGTCGTTTACACCTATATTCACACAGGTACACACCTGTCTCATGATATATATATA
>NW_026384954.1:0-426 GCF_001194135.2 Octopus bimaculoides | reverse complement strand
TATATATCTATTGAAATGGACAGCCTAATTTTCATATATTATCCATATACGTATATATACATCTATTTTTGTACCGATGTGTATATAGAGAGACTGATTGTATTGTCAGTTATATGCATTGATTCTTCAAATCCCCATACATCGATTCCACAAATTCGCTAAATCACATACTTTTCACAATTTCTGTATTTTCTGGAGCCAACACGTACACGCGAGCGAACATTCATTAACACACGCACACATACACACATATACGCTCACACACATATCTCGGTATATTTATAGATATAGATTATTAGATACACCAGAGGGGGGAAAAAAGAAATTTGTATAGAATTAGGTTAAACTCGGTTTTTTATCCCCATTTATTTTAATCCGTGTTTTTCATCAACAATTTAACAGGAGTGGCTGTGTGGTAAATAGCTT
>NW_026384953.1:0-419 GCF_001194135.2 Octopus bimaculoides | reverse complement strand
TATATATGCATGTACATGTATCTATGTACATATATGTATGTATATGTATATATATATATATGAATGTATGTATGTACGTACGTATGTATACACACCCACTCGGTTCAGTTACATACTGATTATTGTACATCTGCTTCGAATATTGATCAACGTAACATATATTTAACAGCGTGATCAATGTAACATATTTGAATATTTGTGTGTGCCTTTAACTGTGTACTTATGTTTTATGCATTTATGATTATTATATGTATGTGTATGTACATTTGCGTATCTATATAGGCACGCACATACGGAGACACACACGCACACACGCATGCATACATACGTATATATGTATATGCATATCACACACATTTATATATAAATACACACATATATACACATAGATACATACATACGTACATACACACATACAT
>NW_026384952.1:0-671 GCF_001194135.2 Octopus bimaculoides | reverse complement strand
TAGGGAAAGTCTGAAGGCTGTTTTGTGTAACATTATTAAGTGTACGTAAACTTCATCCTTCTAATTGGCTATAGAAATGCTTGTGCAAAACAACTTTTTGCGCTGCCCTGATTATACATAGCAGGGTAATCCCTTTTAGCAGGAGCTAGGACGGCAATTTCTGATGAAGCAATTGCTGGCGATCTGTTGCTACACAGTTTTGCCAGAATTCTATAAGATTGGGCAGAAGATGTTGAGGCACCATTTTGCATTATGTTCAAAGTAGATACTGCAATGTGGTGAATTGCTGCAGTCTGTTGCTGTCATTTTAAACCGGTTGCTTTCTTTCCCCAGCAAACTCTCTTCTTTGGAGGCATAATCTATGTATATATTAAACAGAACAACAAAAGTTATAATAGATGGCAGGGTCGGTACTTTTCGCATTTCTGTAATTTTTCATATTAACACCCGCACGATTACCCAACCCTAACCCTAAAACCCTAAACCTAACCCTAACCCTAACCCTTACCCTAAAACCCTAACCTTAACACCCTAGTGAAAATCGTGGTATATTTACAAAACACTGATGAACATGAGTTATATTTTAGTGAATGATTGTGTGCTTGCATGTGTATGTGTTTAAGAGAGCGAGAGAGGAAGAGGTAGAGAGAGGGGGAGAAAGGAATAGAGAA
>NW_026384951.1:0-323 GCF_001194135.2 Octopus bimaculoides | reverse complement strand
CGTGTGTGTGTGTGTGCGTGTGTGTTTGTGTGTATAGTTTATGGGAGTGAAAATCAGAAACTTATAAAGGGTTAAAGGGAAAATATTCATTATTTGTCTATACGCTTTATGTGTAGGAATGCTTATGTGTTCTGCTGTACGTTTGCGCTCGCCAGCGCGCGTGTGTCACATTGTGTTATATATAAATTAACTGCGATCTGGGAAAGCTAGGTTATATTTTGGGATTAAATCGATATATCAACACAGAAAGACAGACACACACAGATGCATATATACAAACATGCACATATACATACGACATACATACATACATATATATGTAT
>NW_026384950.1:358-464 GCF_001194135.2 Octopus bimaculoides | reverse complement strand
TATTACTATTAATTATTATTATTTATTATTATTATTATTATTTATTATTACTGTTATTATTATTGCTCTTATTGATTTTTATTATTGTTATTATTAATTTTTATTA
>NW_026384950.1:0-156 GCF_001194135.2 Octopus bimaculoides | reverse complement strand
TAATAATAATAATAATAATAATAATTATTATTATTATTAATTATTTATTATTAATTAATATTATTACTATTATTACTTATATTATTACTTATTATTGATTATTATTATTATTATTTATTATTATTATTAATATTAATTATTAATATTATTATTATT
>NW_026384949.1:411-616 GCF_001194135.2 Octopus bimaculoides | reverse complement strand
GTGTGTGTATTTATATATGTGTGTGTGTGTGTGTAAGAATATATATACATATATTATACATATATATATATATATGTATATTATACATTTATAAATATATATATATATATTATACATATATACGTATGCGTGTATACATGTGTGTGTATATGTATGTGTGACTGCGTGTATATATATGTATATATATATATATATATATATATAT
>NW_026384949.1:0-309 GCF_001194135.2 Octopus bimaculoides | reverse complement strand
GTATGTATTTATGCATGTGTGTACATGTATGTATATATGTATGCGTTTATGTGTTTGTATGTGTATGTATATTCATATGTGTGTATGTGTGTATGTATGTATGTATATATGTATATGTGTGTGTATGTATTCATTTACTCGACGCTGTGGCTTGCTTCACTCCTTAGTTACTTTGGGTTTTGAGTTTCAATCTTTCACAGCGGCAGATGTGTGTATACATGCGTGTATGTGTGTGCGCATGCGTGTATGTAGATGAAGATGTATGTATGTATGTATTATGTACGTCTGTATGTGTGTGTATGTATGTAT
>NW_026384948.1:0-766 GCF_001194135.2 Octopus bimaculoides | reverse complement strand
ATATATATATATATGTGTGTGTTTGTGTGTGTATAATATGTATATGTATACAAATGTATTATATATATATATCTACATGTGTGTGTATCTAGATATATATTACATATATCTTTCTCTCTCTCTATATATATATATGTATTCACACACCCATACAATGATGATTTGTGACAAGCTGCAGAATGCCTCATTCTGAATGAAGTGTAACATTCCATAATTTTATCACAAACCGTTAAAATAAATATGTCTATAAGACTTTTCATTTTAGTATCTAGGCATGTAATAATTATCTATAGAAAGAAGCTGAAAACATAATTTGTTATAGATAAAGAAAATTTTTATTATTCATCAGACAATAGGTTGGATATGTATATATATATATTTGCGGCTGAGGATAGCTTTACATTGTAGATTATACACATATTATATTATGTTATATTATATTATATTATACACATGTAAAGCTTGAAACACGTGTACCGCGGAATCCTTTGTAGTTTTGTTGTTATTTTTTTCTTTTGGATTTACAATTTATACAAATATATATGTATATAAGTGCATGTAGTTATTTGTTTGCATATATATGTATATGTTTGTATATATATATATGTATATGCTTGTATATATATATATATATTGTGTATTGTTTGTGTATAAATATATATATATATATATCATCATCATCATCAGTGTTTAACGTCCACTTTCCATGCTAGCATATGGGTTGGACGATTTGATTGAGGACTGGTGAACCAGGTGGCTACACCAG
>NW_026384947.1:0-259 GCF_001194135.2 Octopus bimaculoides | reverse complement strand
TATATTTTAGATTAAAAAATAACTTTGTTTATCTTAATTTTGAAAAATAATAGTATTAAAAAATTGCATTATTTATGGGATGACACTGCTGAGACACGCTTCGGTCATGACTGACCATGGGATTGCACCTAGAAAGTTACCCTCCCAGGAACAAGTCCGGGCAAGGTTGTTTATGGAAGACCAGCAGTCGCCGATGCATACTAGCCCTCCCTCTCTACGCCAGCAGTGTTATCCAAGGGAAAGGCAAAGGCCGATACAG
>NW_026384946.1:0-620 GCF_001194135.2 Octopus bimaculoides | reverse complement strand
AGTATAAGAGAAATTACCTATAACAGGTAACTTCTACATGCTAGAAGGCAATCATAAACGACCGAAAACCATAAAGTTAAAACATTTCAAAGGGAAGAAAAAAAACCAACTTTTAACTTATTTTTAACGGTTAGACCTATAGGTTTCGGATTTTTTAGGAGATTTACAAGGAAAATCCTCTTCAGTAACCAGCCGTCAAGTAATTAACGTATATCTACAAGACAGGAGGCAGAAAGCACATGACTTCGAAGATATACATTCTAATTTTTTCAAAATCCACTGCGCAGACGTAGTTTCAGTCGGCAGAAAATGAAAAAAATGCCAAAACGAACTTTGAAATGCTAATATTAAATACTTGAGTATATATATAAAAGGGTAGCAAAAACTATACAGAGTTATGCTACCAGTGGCCTAGCATGTAAAAAAGTCAATAGACAACATATTCCATATTTTCTTCCCTTTGAAATGTTTTACTTTGTGGTTTTCAGTCGTTTTTGACTGCCTTCTAGCATGTAGAAGTTACCTGTTACAGGTAATTTCTCTTACACTTTATATGGAATATGTTGTCTTTTGACTTTTTTACATGCTAGGCCACTGGTAGTATAACTCTGTATAGTTTT
>NW_026384945.1:1277-1506 GCF_001194135.2 Octopus bimaculoides | reverse complement strand
TATTAACAGAGAGAAATAGAAACTGTATTTTACTAACAATCATGTCTACAAGGAGGTTCTACTTGACTACAAAATATGCATTTTAAGTAGGTTTCACAAATTTGAATTACACTTTTCATTTTTGGGAAAATTCTACAGGGTTTTTAAACTGTTTATATAACAATAGAAGTGTTTAGGGAGACGCCGGGGCTTACAACAGCACCACCAACAAATGAAATTTCAAAGTTTA
>NW_026384945.1:1149-1267 GCF_001194135.2 Octopus bimaculoides | reverse complement strand
ACGCCGGGGCTTACAACAGCACCACCAACAAATGAAATTTCAAAGTTTATCTTTTATTTCCAATTTTAGTCTCCAACAAAAAGGGAGCCAAACCGATAACAGGGGTCTCCATGTGGTA
>NW_026384945.1:710-1138 GCF_001194135.2 Octopus bimaculoides | reverse complement strand
TAGAATTAGTAGCCGAATCCTACTCCATTCACAACTTATCATCTTAAAGACAAGGTGATTCTGGGTTCTCTATACTTAGAAGAACAACATGGTGGCGGTGTTGAATGTGTGGCTCGAAATAGCTCTGAATAGCTTTAATATTTCTCTCAACGGAGCGAACCTTACAACTTTCTAAAGATACATATAATTCTCGTAACTGGAAATAAATTGGAGACGGTTTCATTGTTAGCATGGAAAGACTGTGAAAGCAAGGTGTGGCTGTGCAGTTAAAAAATTTGCTTCGCAACCAAGTGGTTTCTAGTTCAATCCCAGTGCGTGGTACATTAAGCAAGTGTTTTCAATGTTTAGTACTATACCTTTGGATGGACGAATTCTGGAAAAAATGGAAGCCCGTTGTGTAGCTGTATGTGTGTGTGTGTGTGTGTGTG
>NW_026384945.1:278-474 GCF_001194135.2 Octopus bimaculoides | reverse complement strand
CAGACGAAATACCGCTAAGCATTTCTGCGTGCTAACGTTTCTGTGTATGTGTGATTATGAGTGTGTGTGATTGTGTTCGTGCTGGACGTTGTCTCGCATTACCGTGTGAAGACCGGTGTTAGTTTGTTTATCTCTTCGCAACTTGTCGCTTCCGTAAAAGAAACTGATAGACGTAATAGACTTAAAAGCATCGATT
>NW_026384945.1:0-268 GCF_001194135.2 Octopus bimaculoides | reverse complement strand
GCTTCCGTAAAAGAAACTGATAGACGTAATAGACTTAAAAGCATCGATTTGATTGAGGAAACTATTTAAGGCGGTGCCCCAGCATGGCCAAGCCAAATGAATGCAATATGTAAAAGAATATACGAACACAATTTTGTTTTCATAAATATTTCGAAAATCGAAATATTTCTCAATAATCCCATCGTTTGTACTTTTAATTATTTCTTTTCTTTTTTTCTTTTTGTAAAAATATTCTGTATAGGACGATTCTTAAATTGTCCGTTAATGC
>NW_026384944.1:0-484 GCF_001194135.2 Octopus bimaculoides | reverse complement strand
GTTACTCTTGTTATTTTTATTGTGGCTTTGTTTTGGCTGTTGTTGTTGTTATTGTTCATGCAGTAATTGTTATCGTTATTGTTGTTGTTGTTGTTGATGTTTCGTAATGAAGCCAACAGCAGTGGCAGCAACTATGGAGGTGGTAATAAATATGCACCATATTTAACTTAGAACAGAAGAACGCAATATATTTTAAGGTGGCTGGATGGAGGTGAATTAAGGTGAGGATGTGTAGTAAGAAGCTTGCTTCCCAGCCACATGGTTCCGGGTTCAGTCCCACTGCGTGGCACCTTGGGCAAGTGTCTTCTGCTATAGCCTCGGGCCGACCAAAACCTTGTGAGTGGATTTGGTAGACGGAAACTGAAAGAAGCCCGTCGAATATATACTCATATATCATTTGTATTATTATATTATCGAACACCACGCGTCCATTGGCAAGTAAGTTTTAACTTTATATTTCTGACGCGACTCTATCTATCTATCT
>NW_026384943.1:0-527 GCF_001194135.2 Octopus bimaculoides | reverse complement strand
ATTATTATTATTATTATTATTATTATTATTATTATTATTATTATCAAGGGCGATATAAATAATTGATAATCACAGCAATACTAAGATTCAGATTGGCAGTAAATTTCAAAGTAGCGGGTTGGGGAATATTTTTCAAATAGTTAACATCTGACGACGAAGGTAAGATTTATGTCAAACCAGAAACCGGTCCACATGTATAGTAATACTATGAAATGTATTGCTTTTCGCTATATAGCTATGTGAAAGTCTTTCGATCCGTTTGCCCGAATACTAATATTTTCTGTTGTTATTATTGGTGGTTTAATGAGGGTTATGTCTAAGAGGAAGGGACATTCGTGGGCCCTTATCTTATGAATTTTAAATATATTGCTATATAATGCTAATTTAGGCCTGCAAGCACTTAAATTATTATTGTTGTTATTATCAATTATTTATATTGCCCTCGATATTAACAGCAATAATAATATCTATATAAATATTTGCTTCTGAATATTTGCTCCGTATATATATGTATATATATATATATA
>NW_026384942.1:0-423 GCF_001194135.2 Octopus bimaculoides | reverse complement strand
TTGTCTGGTACCAGATCGATCCCAAAATCTAATCAGTTTGTGCCAGTCACGCAGCCAAACATCCCTGAAAGTTTCATCCAAATCTATCCAGCGGTTCTTGAGATATCTTGTCCATGGACGAACAAACAAACAAACACGACTTTAAACAATACCTCCGTAATAAGGACAAAAATGGAATATGGATGGTAATTCAAATTAATACATTTTCCAATGTTATCTAGTATTTTATATATAAATATGGATGGTAAATCAAATTAATACACTTGTCAATGTTGTCTAGTGGTTTTCTTTTGAGATCTGACATCGATCATCATTTGTTACTGAAAGAACGCTAGTTCAAATTCTTGTACACACGCGCTTACACACATATGCTCACACAGTTGAAACGCTGTTTGATTTTTCTTTTCAGCATTGAATGTTCAC
>NW_026384941.1:0-694 GCF_001194135.2 Octopus bimaculoides | reverse complement strand
TAACAGAATGCAATAAAAAATCCAAGGCTGTGGATAGATTTCCGAACGTTTATAAAGAGGTGTTACAGCTGTTTCCGGAATTTTATACATCACATCATAAGAGACTGTGCGAGGAAGTGTTTAAATAATAGTTATTAAAGAAAATATTTGAAATACAGAGTGATATCCTTACGTTTCTCACGTCTGTTTTCATTACTCCACTTCACCCTCTATTTCATATCTTCTCTATAATAACTATTACTTTAAAAATGTGTCGCACCGTCTCTGATGATAGGATGTATAAAATGTCCGGAAACAGCTGCAACACCTTCTCTTTATAAAAGTTCTAAAAGCGATTTACAGCCTTGAATTTTTTGATCTCATTCTGTTAATTTTTATGTAAATGCTTGCTAATAGTATTTAGTTGGCATTCCCTTTGCAGTTTTTAATTCACAAACTCTTTTTGGGATTGAACTGATGAGATCTGTGATTGTGTGTTGTGATTGTGTCTGCAAATATTTTCAATTGAGTTCTTGTCAGGAGATTGGCTCTGCTAAAGAAGCTTTTTGATCCCATTTTCAGTCAGCCATTGTTAATTTCTTTTCGCTGTGTGGCATGGAGCCCCATCTTCCATGAATACAACCTCATTTTTCGTTATGTTATTGTGTGAATACATCGGAAGTAGCCCTTGCTTAAGTATTTCGATGTATTTTTC
>NW_026384940.1:0-200 GCF_001194135.2 Octopus bimaculoides | reverse complement strand
GACGGGCTTCTTTCAGTTTCCATCTATCAAATCCACTCACAAGACTTTGGCCATCCTGATGCTATAATAGAAAACACTTGCGCAAGGTACCAAGCATTGGGACTGAACCCGGAACCATGTGTTTGAGAAGGAAGCTTTTTACTGCACAGCTACGCCTGCGCCTATGTATGTATGTATGTATGTATGTATGTATATATATA
>NW_026384939.1:0-321 GCF_001194135.2 Octopus bimaculoides | reverse complement strand
ATGTATGTATGTATGTATGTATGTATGTATGTACGTACGTATGCTTTTGTATATTATAATGGCCAAAATTACAGTTGAAATGCAGAAGTTTTACTTCACAATATCTACCGATTCCTCTTTGTACATTCAGTATTTTCTTGCTTTTCTAAACGCTAATTATTCACCACTATACGTGTGTGTGTGTGTGTGTGTGCGTGTGTGTGTAAGTATTATTAAGTATATGATTTAACTTATAAAAGAAATTTCAACAAATTCATTAATTTTTTTTTTTTACGTAAATGGACGAGATTAGATGTTAATATGGTCGATAATTTTTTTTTT
>NW_026384938.1:0-380 GCF_001194135.2 Octopus bimaculoides | reverse complement strand
TTGGATTTTAATTGATCAAATCAACTTCAGGAAATAATTCAATCTGGTACTTCTCTTATCAATCTCTATTTATCAAATGGCTGAGATATCTTTTCATGTAAAGGAATGCAATACTATGTGTTGGTTCACCAATATTCTTTCCCAACATCCTCTTTCATTTCCATAAGAAATAACAAAATGCAGGATAGTTTGCTTTCATGGCTGGTTCCTGATCTGAGCAAACACAGCAGTTTCATTAAATCTATACTGAATTTTGCCAGATAATCATTAATACCAGATTAATGCTTTGTATTTCTACTTTTGTGATTCAAAGAGTGATCTATGGGATATCGATTGTCTTAAAGATATCTCCAATCAAAATTAAGCTGGTATACACACAC
>NW_026384937.1:315-512 GCF_001194135.2 Octopus bimaculoides | reverse complement strand
TATATATATATATATATAACGTACACCTCAAACACATGTATATATATATAATTTACACATACACACATGCACACATATATATATATATTAATGTGTGTTTAGATCTATATATATGAATAGGCGTATAACTTTATGTACGTATATACATCTACTTCGATTTGCTATGTATACTTATATGCATGTATGTGTATGCGTCT
>NW_026384937.1:0-305 GCF_001194135.2 Octopus bimaculoides | reverse complement strand
CTACTTCGATTTGCTATGTATACTTATATGCATGTATGTGTATGCGTCTGCATATAAACACGCATGCCTAAATGCATTATATATATACATAAGTGTGTGTATGTATATATATGTGATATATATGTGTATATATTTATATATATATTTATGTATGTGTATATATAACTGCATCAAAATGTATACACATATATACATACAGAAATATGTGAGCGTATATCAATTGACTGTGTATGTACGTTTTTTGTGTGCGTGTATTTGTGTGAGTGTGTTTATGTGTGTGTGTGTGTGTGTGTGTGTGTGTGTGT
>NW_026384936.1:0-201 GCF_001194135.2 Octopus bimaculoides | reverse complement strand
ATATATATGTACTTTATATATTATGTATCTTGTAAAGAATGATTTTTTAACACCTATGGGAAGGATATGAATTTTACATCTTATTGTCTCCATTCCATAACATTTATGGCTGTGTAACTTGTCACTATATTTTGCCATTTTCGTAGATAAAATTTTAACTCTTCTTCTTCTTCTTCTTCTTCTTCTTCTTCTTCTTCTTCT
>NW_026384935.1:0-265 GCF_001194135.2 Octopus bimaculoides | reverse complement strand
CTTCTTCTTCTTCTTCTTCTTCGTCGTCTTCTTCTTCTTCTTCTTCTTCTCCTTCTTCTTCTTCTCCTTCTCAATATCATCATTGCCATCAGCATTGTCGTCAACATCCCCATCATCATCATCGCCATCGTCGTCGTCTGTTCCCCCTTTCCTCCCCCCTTTCCGTCATCAGTGTGGCTGTCATAATTCCACACTTTTATGGGCATCATAAAGACTATTTGATCAACGACCAATAAAAAAGGAAATAAAAGAAAACAACACAACA
>NW_026384934.1:0-388 GCF_001194135.2 Octopus bimaculoides | reverse complement strand
ATTCTGCAGAGGTCCGATGCACTCGTGTGGTATATATTCTTTTTCACTGACTTGGTATTCAATGCCTGGTCCTGGGCAGCAATGATTAGGCTTTCAGTATTCTTTTTTTAAGTCACCCTTGTTAAGTCCCCTCCATAATGCTTTCTGGTCATTATTATTATTCATGTCTATTTAGAACGAGTTTAAACTTCTCAAAATATTTTTCTCTTACTCTACTTCAAACTTCACTTGAATCATTATGTTTGTAAAATAGGAATATCAAAAACAATTTATAGCTGCATGTTTCTAAATGATTACTTAATGAGATCTGATAGATGTTATGGTCCCGAATGTGTTGCCGCTGTACTCCTACGCGTTCCGCTAATGAATTTCCTGTCTGGCCAATATA
>NW_026384933.1:0-216 GCF_001194135.2 Octopus bimaculoides | reverse complement strand
CCTCACACACACACACACACACACACACACACACATTTGGGATATATGTATATTCTACACATATTTTTAAATCACTGCATTACATTATGCATACACTCATATACAAATGTATATGTATGTATGTATGTATAGATATATATATACATACATACGTATATACATACAGAAATACATACATACACATACACACACATAGATATATATGCACATACATGT
>NW_026384932.1:0-213 GCF_001194135.2 Octopus bimaculoides | reverse complement strand
TATATATATATATATATTTATAAACATGTATGAACATATATGAATATATGTCTGTATATGAATATATACGTATACATAAATATGTACATTTTTGCATATATATATGTGTGGGTGTGTGTGTGTGTATATATATAATACATATATATTATATATATATGTATATATATAGCATACATATACATTATATCTATATTATCTATATGCATTATATAT
>NW_026384931.1:0-262 GCF_001194135.2 Octopus bimaculoides | reverse complement strand
GGAAAGAACAGGAACGGACACACAGACACAGAGGCTAGATTAAGCACACAAGCACGCGCAGACACAGAGGCATGTTTCGGACATCTTCGTGACAATTGCTGAAATGGAAGGGGGAGAAGAAAGCTAATGCGTTCTGCGTGTGCGCTTGTTCCTGTGTGTGTGTGTCTGCCTCTGTGCGTCTTTGCGTGCTTAAACACGCACACACACAGAGACAAGAACAAGTACGTCCACACACAGACAAGAACAGGCACGCACACACAAC
>NW_026384930.1:335-452 GCF_001194135.2 Octopus bimaculoides | reverse complement strand
GAAAATGTGACCCACTTGGTAAGTGGATGTGAGCTCCTTGCACAAAAAGAATACAAGCACCGCCACCATAAAGTGTGTGTGCATCTTCATTGGCTCTTATGCCGTAAATACCAATAT
>NW_026384930.1:0-107 GCF_001194135.2 Octopus bimaculoides | reverse complement strand
GAAAGTGGAAATAGCAAGACTGTATGGAATGCGAGAGGGTAATATAAAAGTGTTACCAGTGGTAATAGGAGCGTTTGGCTCAGTCACATTGAAACTTCAAGACTTCT
>NW_026384928.1:0-568 GCF_001194135.2 Octopus bimaculoides | reverse complement strand
ATATACATACGTATATGCATACAGGCAGATAGACAGACAGAGAATCAGACAGACAGGCAGACATAAAGTCAGACATATAACCACTCACAAAGGACTAATACTATATCATCAATTATTTGTTACATTTTGACCCGTAACGACCAATAGGAAAGCTTAAAGTAAAAGGGACGTGCGTGACTGCAGTCATCAAAACTTCAACTTCTAAACAGATTGACCAATGGAATAGCGAGGCGGAATTTACGTCACTCAAAGCCGTCCTAGAAGTTAATAAGCTACGGACATCCATCTTTTACATTCCAATCAGGTTAATGGTCTCAGACTTTTTATGTATGTATGCGTATACGGCGGTGTACCGGTGTGCTTAATATGTACTTTATATGTGTGCGCGGGTGTTTGTGTGTGCATGTGTGTGCGTTCGTGAGTGCGTGGACGCGTGTGTGCGTAGGAGTGTGCCAGGGTGTGGATATTTCTTCGTGTATATATTTATGTATACGTTTATATGGAAATTTATGTCTGTACGTTTGTGTGTATATATATATATCGATATATATATATATATCATTATATA
>NW_026384927.1:0-229 GCF_001194135.2 Octopus bimaculoides | reverse complement strand
TAAGGGATCAGCAAGCATTTGCTTCACCACATACCGAAGTTCAGAAATGGCACTCGTTCATGCATGCACGGTTTGCTAGCATAGTCGAATTTACTACCGGAATATCATACTGATGAAGGAAATTGAGTATTATCACTCATAATCCAGGAACGCGTCTATGATTAACTTTAAATTGTTAGTTTCATTGTCTTTTCTTCTTGTTTTTGCCTTTGTGAGTTACAAGTAATGC
>NW_026384926.1:0-254 GCF_001194135.2 Octopus bimaculoides | reverse complement strand
GTCTGTAGATCTTCTCTCGAACTGGTAGTGCGTCTCCATAGCATTGCCAACATCATCATCTTCATCATTTAGCATCCATGATGGCATGGGTTGGACAGTTTGACAAGAGCTGGCTAGTCAGAAGACTGCATTAGGTTTCACTGACTATTTTGGCAGGGTTTTTACAGCTGGATACCCTTCCTAACACCAACCAAATATATAAATATAGACTCGGCTATGTCAAGATGGATTTATGTATTCTTCCTCACATTTGG
>NW_026384925.1:0-2365 GCF_001194135.2 Octopus bimaculoides | reverse complement strand
TACCATATTGTTATATATATATATAGATAGATATATAGATATGAATAAGAATATATATTTTTATGTGTATATATAGAGGTGTGTATGAGTGTGTGCGTGTGTGTGTGTGTTTGTGCGTGTGTATGAAGAGAGAGAGAGAAATAAGAAAGAGAAAAATGATAAAAAATAAATCTATTATTGAGATAAAGGAATCAAGGTAAAAAAGAATGATGTAATGAAAGAAGGAAAGGAAAATAAGAAAGACAGAAAGAAAGAAGGAAGGAAGAAAGGAAGAGAGACGCAAGAGACCTCGTTATTCAATGTTGTCTCATTATAAGAAGGTAGTTAAAGAGAGGTTTCAAGGAGATTTGGCTGCTGTCTTTGCTGGTCGAGTGACCGGTGGAGTTTCCCTCGTTTGCATTGTAATACAGGGTTGTTTTTGTTGTTGTTTTACCGGCTGCTGTTGTTGATGTTGGTGTTGTGATTGACCGCAAGTCAGCTCTGATCAGCCAAACCTGTGATCAAGCGGGTTCCATCAAGTACCTTCCTGTGTTTTCAGATTTATATTCGAGAGAATAAATTATAATTGACCCTTTGCTTTGTCAAAGACGCAGGTGTGGCTGTGTGGTAATAAGTTTGTTTCCCAGCCACATGGTTCCGGGTTCAGTCCAACAGCATGGTACCTTGGGCAAGAGTCTTCTACTATAGCCTCAGGCCAACCAAAGCAGTGTGAGTGGATTTGGCAGAAGGAAACTGAAAGAAACCCATCACATATATATGTATGTTTGTGTACAGTGCTGTTTTCTGCAAGTGCTCCATCCTTATTGCAGCTCCTCTTTGTTCCATATACTTCTCAAGATTTTTGCTCACTGTTCCCAGCGCTCCAACAATTATTGATAAGACTACCACCTTTTTCATCGACCAAAACTGCTTAACCTCCCAAGATAACCTGTCATATCTATCGACTTTTCTTTCTTCTTTATCGCATACTTTGTTGTCAGCTGGGTATACTATATCTATGACCTTATCGTTTGTTTTCTTTCTCAATTAACACTATGTCTGGTTTCCTGTTCTCTATCTCATGGTCGCACTGAATCATAAAATCCCATAGGATCTTTGCATTATCATTTTCGTGGATGCTTTCGGGTTTATGTTCGTACCACTTGTTTTCTCTGTCAAGTCGATAATTGTTGCATAGTGTCTAATGGACGATCTTTGCTATATTGTCATGACGTGTGTTATAGTCTTTCTGGGCTAGTGGCGTACATTGACTGGCAATATACCATACGGTTTCACCATTTTATCCAGAAATTCTGCACTTATCACTTTCTGATGTGTTTTCTATTATTATTATTATTATTATTATTATTATTATTATTATTATTATTATTATTATTATTATTATTATTATTATTATTATTATCATTGTTGTTGTTGTTGTTGTTGTTATAAGGCGGCGAGGTGGCAGAACCGCTAGCACACCGGCCGAAATGCTTAACGCTACGATCTGAGTTAAAATTCTGCCGAGGTCGACTTTGCCTTTCATCGTTTCGGGGTCGATAAATTAAGCACCAGTTGAGTATTGGGGTCGATGTGATCGACTGTCCCCTTCCCACAAAATGCAGGCCCTGTGCTTATAGTAGAAAGGATTATTGCGGTGTTAAACATACTAATACTTGTTGTAGTTTTAAGTGATGATTATAAAATAGCATTGTAGCGTTATATCTGTAAAAGAGAGGAAGATTCTTCAGAATACGACGGACGGAATGAAGCAAAAAAAAAAAGAAAAAAGAAAAAGAAAAGAAAGAAAACGATCAATATGGAAGCAAATGAAACCGGATATTTCTTAGGAAAATTTCAATGTCAAACAAAGATTAAATATCTTTGGACGAGATATGATGACGGATGGCATGAAAAGAAGATTATGTTATGAAAAAACTGCAAGTTGAAGAGGGCGATCACGGTTGAGGTGGAGAGACGGGGTTATTGAGGTGAGTGGGAAGATGTAGTTGAATTAGTTCCAGATGTGTTTGTTGAATAAGTACAAGTTGAGAAGATCTAGCCATGCGGTCGTCAGATGTGGAAGATGCTGTGACGACGTACAGACAGTGATATATCGTGAAGATTACATTAACGCACGATTTCAATGAATAAAAGGAACAAACAAGCAAACAAACAAACAAAAACAGTATGTTACCCGAATATGCACAAGTATGCTCGCTTTATAACTATGTGGTTTTGAGTTCAGTCCCAATACGTGGCCCTTTAGGCAAGGGTCTTATACTGTAACTCCTGACTGATCAACGTCTTGTGAATGAATTTGATAGACATTGATAGACAGAAAGTATACGGAACACCATCGTGTATATATATATATATATATATA
>NW_026384924.1:0-210 GCF_001194135.2 Octopus bimaculoides | reverse complement strand
CTCTCTCTCTCTCTCTCTCTCTCTCTCTCTCTCTCTCTCTCTTTCGCTCGATTTCCCTCCTCCACTCTGTCAGTCTTTCTGTTTCTCTCTCTTTCATATTTCTCAGCACAGACACTTCTTTCCCTTTCTACATTTCTATAGCGTGACCGAAAGAAGGTGGGGAAACCACCACATATATAGTTTTAAATGGGCATCATGACGTTGATTTTT
>NW_026384923.1:0-523 GCF_001194135.2 Octopus bimaculoides | reverse complement strand
ACAAAGATATCAAGGAAAACAGTACAAGAATAAATTCATCAAAGAATAGAACAATAATATCAAATTCTTTTTGTCTAAACATTATCCAGTGAGAAACTGTCAATGAAATTAAAATGAACAAGAAGCAGACATGAATTTAAAAGCAATATCACTAATAACTGAAGTACAAGATATGATAAAATAAATAAGCAAAATCGTAAAAGCCATATCAACGTTATTCTCAGTCCAAAAGATGATCCAGTTAAACTCGGCCCACGCAAGATGCTTTCAGTTTAATCGTACATCTAAAATAGTTCCATTCTCTGTATGCAAAACATTCCATATATAATCATCGGCCAATAAAATATTTACATTTTACACAACACATATTGTAAAAAATCACAGCGAAACAATGTAACACAACACATTCTCTAAACATTAACTTATCCAATAAAATAAACAAAATATATTCATATATATGCGAGAAAATAAAATCGTTTTCGCCAGGACGGACGTACGTTCACGCGAAACGAACGGACGCACG
>NW_026384922.1:0-312 GCF_001194135.2 Octopus bimaculoides | reverse complement strand
AGTGGTGGCGGTGGTGGTGGTGGTGGTGGTGAGCAGATTATTTATCGAGGACGTTCCAGCCACGACCGCCTTGTCTTTCATTTTCTTGATATCTACTCAGCTCTATTGTCCAATGTTCTATCAAGACGATATGATGTGATTCGAAGGAATCATAGCTGCTATTTCTAGAACGTCTAATAGCTATGGAGTAGCTGTTGATAGTTACTATGTATATAATTATGATAATAACACGTACAACACTCACATACACCTCCTCTATATTTATCTATCTATACATACATACACGCAAATATGCATATATATATATATATA
>NW_026384921.1:0-716 GCF_001194135.2 Octopus bimaculoides | reverse complement strand
GTAAAGTTTGCGAGGGTCATGAGTTGGCCTCCATAGCAATATTAAATTTTTTAAAACATTCTATATATTAGTTCTATATTAAGATCATATCATTTAGTATAAATGATTTATAATATTTATCTATAACAAACACCTGGTATTTCATTATTGTTTATTCTGTAGTAGACATTACATGTACTCCTATAATCAAATTTGGAACTTCTCACTTGAATTTATTTCAAAATGTCATCTTTCCTGAATGTTTTATCTATCGGATTCTAATTATTGAGATAGAACTTAAATAATTACATTTAAATACTCAATGATATAATAATAGAGATGAAAAAGGTAAAATAAAAATATGATAAGGGTATAGAACTTGAATGATAAGAATTGTGTATAAGATATAGTATATAAATACATATTATAGATATGAATATGATAAGTGCATAAAACATTAAAAGAATTATGAGAAATGTACAGAAGAATACAAGAAAGAATCAAAATTATATGATAGAAATATAACAAATATAAATATAATACCTGTATAAATGGATACATACGCTCCTAGGCTGAATGCCGTTGAATGCCCATGGGTACAAATAAACTGTCACCCAATAAACCAATAATATAATTATACTATATTAGAATACATTAGAATCCACCAATTCTCCATAAGGTAATAGAAAGTATGGTTTGTTATTTGTTCATATATATATATATGAATATATATATAT
>NW_026384920.1:0-241 GCF_001194135.2 Octopus bimaculoides | reverse complement strand
ATGAAGGTTACTCTGATTACTATGCATAAAATGCAAAATATTTTATTTATCGTATATTAAATAGGCATAACTCGCCCCTGCCTTACAATCTCAGTATTTAAGCTACGCATAGTACTGCTTGTAGTATACGTGCTGCATACACTCCTACAACACCGTTTTCTTTACGTGTTATAAAGGCAGAAGTAAATTTGTCTTGAACTCATTCGCGTGTCTGTGTTTCGCTTATTTTGTGTGTGTGTTA
>NW_026384919.1:0-213 GCF_001194135.2 Octopus bimaculoides | reverse complement strand
TCAAATGGTGCTATTTACGGGCCACTGGCACGGAAGCCAGACAGCTGCTCGGGGCAATGATCACGCTCGGACAGGGCTGTTAGTGTTCCACTGGCACAGGTGCCAGTCAATGAACATGGTTCAATTACGGTTTCGATCTCACTTGCCTCAACAGGTCTTTGGAAGCAGAGTTTACTGTCCAATGAAGGAGAGGTTGGCGTGGGTGCCAGTCGT
>NW_026384918.1:0-344 GCF_001194135.2 Octopus bimaculoides | reverse complement strand
ATATATATTTATTTATTTATATATATATTTATTTATTTATATCTATATTTATTTATATATATATATTTTTATTTATGTATATATATATTTATATATATGTATCTGGTAATAAATCAATATTAATTAATATCTGATTTTTACCCTATATTTTAATTTGATTAACCATATATGTGTATATATGTATATATATATATATATATATATATATATATATATATATATATATATATATATATATATATATATATATATATATATGTTTATATATGTATATATATATATGTATATTTTTTCATTTTATATATGTATATATATATGTGTGTGTGTATATATACATTTTTATA
>NW_026384917.1:0-211 GCF_001194135.2 Octopus bimaculoides | reverse complement strand
TATATGAATATATGTATATGCATGTATCTATCTATTTGTATATGTATATATACACACATTTATATACGTTCATATATAGATACAAACACACACACATGTGTATATACATATAATTATATATACATATATATATGTGTTTGTGTGCTCTGAGACATACATACGGACAGACATACGTATGTAAATATATGAATGCATTGATATATATATATAT
>NW_026384916.1:0-229 GCF_001194135.2 Octopus bimaculoides | reverse complement strand
TCATCACCATCATCATCGTTACTATCATCCTCATCATTTTTATCATCATCATCGTCATCACCATCACCATCATCGTTGTCGTTGTCATTATCATCATCATCATCATCACCCCAGCAGCGATAATTACCAGGCTTGGAAACAGGTCGGTGTTGGCAGTAGGAAGGGCACGTTTCGGCTGATATCAGGTGTCTTGGGGAAATTTCAAACCTGGGTTCTCATTCCTAAGGTA
>NW_026384915.1:0-361 GCF_001194135.2 Octopus bimaculoides | reverse complement strand
GTTAAATAGAAAGAATATAAAATTAGCAAGAGGTGGTAATAATAATAATAATAATATTACTGTCAATACTAATTTAAACCCCTGCAATGAGAATAATAATATTAATGGTGACGTCGGAAATAGAAACAGTGGTACTAATGTTTCTAATATATACAATATAGACTGTAGCTCCGAGGTCTATACTAGCACTGAGATTATTGATACACTTGTTGATGGTGAGATGAATTTGAATGATAGTACAGTTGAAGGATGGATAGGTAATAACAGATATGAAAATAACACATACGATAGTAGTAGTAGGATTAATAATGATAGTGATATTAATAATAATAATAATAATAATAATAATAATAATAATAAT
>NW_026384914.1:0-276 GCF_001194135.2 Octopus bimaculoides | reverse complement strand
TTGTTTTTGCATTCCAGGATTGCAGAAACAGGTGTGGTTCGAGCGATGTTAACGCGATTCCAGGAAGATGAGTCAACCCTTCGGGGCTATCTCATTTTCCAGTCTGAGGCTTGATGCAAAATAGAAAACGGATCCCCCAACTGTAACGCGTACGTTTGGAGTCTTGTCACTTTTCCTTAGAAATTTGATTCCTTTTGGTTGTCGTTTAATGCAATTAATTATCTGGAGGTCTATCTAATTTCTGAAAAGATCTTGTCATGCCTCAATTGATATCGG
>NW_026384913.1:0-272 GCF_001194135.2 Octopus bimaculoides | reverse complement strand
GACGTTTAATGTTAAAAATACCAGCATGCTGAAAGTATTTTCTTCACTGGGATGTTTTAATTTTGATTTTACTAGCAATCTGTCATTTCCATGTTTATTTTCTGAACTTAATAGTTTTTGCGTCTTTACAACATCTGCAGAAAATCAGAGGCATAAGAAATTCGTGAATTTGTCTATTAATTGTTTGTCTGGGATTTCAAAATGGGTGAAACTTGATTTATCATGATTCTCTTCATTTTCTTCATTATTTTCATAAGAGAGGATTCCATTGT
>NW_026384912.1:0-578 GCF_001194135.2 Octopus bimaculoides | reverse complement strand
AGAGAGAGGGGGGGGGCAGTGAAGCCCTTGGAGTTCCAAGATGCAACCGTAAATATAGATTATGTCATATTTCTGTGGAAGAATCACATATATATATATTGCTCGAAATAAGGAGTAGAATGACAGACAACTGGTGAAGGGTAGTTTTTTATGTTACTTGTCTTGTTTTCCATTTATTTCTCCCGTTCTTTGCGTACTCAACGTTATTTTCGTATTTCATGCTGTTTACGTTTTGTGACGTCCTGTACTCATATATGTACACCTATATACATACATATGTATGTATATACGTATGTATGTGTATATATATATGCATATATATTATTTATATCATTATTTGATTGAACGCCACGCATCCATTTCCAAGTAAGCTTTATCTTTATATATATATATATATAATCATAATCATAAATATATAGGGCTTAGCATGAGATGCTTCACCAACATACTGACAATTTGGAAATAGCAGTCAAAGAACTACTGATTCCAAACTACAAATTTTTCTCTAACGGATAGCGATATGTTGGTGAAGCATCTCATGCTAATCCCTGTATATTTATGATTATAAATGGTTTTAC
>NW_026384911.1:0-498 GCF_001194135.2 Octopus bimaculoides | reverse complement strand
TATATATATATATATATATATATATATACATATATATAAGCATAGTTTAAAATGTTCTTCGGCGTATATCATTCTCTCACTACTTTTTCAATATGTCTTTCTCTGCGGAGGGACATACAGTTACACACGCGCGTAAGCACAAATGTGCCTTTACACACGCTCTCTCTCTCTCGCTCTCTCTCTCTCGCTCTCTCTCTCTCGCTCTCTCTCTCTCACACACACACACACACGTACGCGCGTCCATATGCATGCACTGACAAAAATCTACAGCGAACAGCCCTACACGAGAACTCAGTTCTGCATGCATACTCGAACCTACATACATATGTATACGTAATATGCATATATACATATATATATACACACAAATATATATATAATATATTTTCCTAAAAATAACCTTAGCCATTAATATCGAATTTTTCTCTTTTTAAACTAAAATATAGCCTGCCTGCCCTCGTTTCTTTAACTATCATTTATTATTCCTTACATTGACAG
>NW_026384910.1:0-385 GCF_001194135.2 Octopus bimaculoides | reverse complement strand
AACAATTTATTAATTATTAGTATGGCTACGATATATAAGTAAGTGTTTATATCTCTGGGGAAGTTTGGGTGGTTTGTTCAAACAACATTTATCTCTGTTTGAAGATTCATCAGAAGAAATATTTTCATTTTCTACCGACAGAGAAATTGATACCTTATATTTATTTATATCCAACAGAAACCAGGCCTGATGAAACTAATCACAGAATTCACTATGATTTTTCTGCCCATTGAAATATATAGACGCTATAGTATATTTGATAACGTTCTGCAGTGAGTCTTATGGACCAAAATTTGTAGATATACATGAATTAAATTTCAGATTATCAAGTTTATGCGTGTGTGCGTGCGTATGTATGTGTGTGGGTGTGAGAGTATGTATATTC
>NW_026384909.1:0-712 GCF_001194135.2 Octopus bimaculoides | reverse complement strand
GCAGTTTTTGGTATTGCTGATCCTTTTCGGCCTTCTTCGAGGTCTCCCTGGCTTCTAGTATTTCCTCGGCCTCGGCGAGGGTCGACTTCACAACTGGCTGTTCTCTTTCAAGATCTTGGTGAATAGTCTGAAAATAATTAACATTGACTTTCAGCATATCAAGTCAACCTGAATTTTGTACAACAATCGGGGGCTGCATTTCGTTTTGCGTGTTTGTTGTTAGGACGGCGACCATGTCTGGCTGGTTGGTTAGCCGGCTAGCTGTTCGGTCGGCTGGTTGTTTTTTAATCGCTTATAAACATAACCAGGTGTGTTACTACTGCATTTGTACCTGTAACCCTTCCTTCAGTATACGGTTGTGTCCCGGGGCGAGAAGAGAAAGAATCAGAAAGGGAGACAGACAGACAGACAGCGGTTGCTCTACAATTCGTGTAATAGACGTTAGTAGAGGTGAGCTGGTCTAATATTCATCATAACAGCTGTTATTGTGATGATAATGATGATGATGATAACTGCGTTATACTTGTTAGCGATGATGATGATGATGAAATTGTACTGGTAATGATAATTATTGTTGATTGTTCGTGTTGATAATGATGAAACCGTGATGATGATGGTGGTGATGATGACGATTGTGTTAATGATGGTGAAGCTGCTAGTGGCGGTGGTGGTGGTGGTGTATGTGTGTGCTGCTGTTCTTGACGATGATGGT
>NW_026384908.1:0-308 GCF_001194135.2 Octopus bimaculoides | reverse complement strand
TATATATATATATATATATATATATATATTATAATATATATGTATGTATATATTATATATATAATATATATGTATATTATATAATATCTATAATGTATATATATATACTCCTTAACTTGTTTCAGTCATTTGACTGTGGCCATGCTGGAGCACCACCTTTAGTCGAGCAAATCGACCCCAGGACTTATTCTTTGTAAGTCTAGTACTTATTCTATCGGTCACTTTTGCCAAGCGATGTTGGGGGACGAACAGACACATATACACATATATATATATACATATACATATATACGACGGGCTTCTTTCAG
>NW_026384907.1:0-241 GCF_001194135.2 Octopus bimaculoides | reverse complement strand
ACTATATATATATATATATATATATATACAATCTTTTGGGTGGTTTAGAGGTGTTTTACTTTTTATTTCTAGCAATATAGGTTCCTCCTTGTACCGTCAGTCACAATTAGTGACGATTCAATCCTTTGTTTTTGGTTTTATATTGCTGATAGCCGCCTTCTTTAATTTATGTCTATCATAAATATTTAGAAAGATACAAAGATAGATAGATAGATAGATAGATAGATAGATAGATAGATAG
>NW_026384906.1:0-211 GCF_001194135.2 Octopus bimaculoides | reverse complement strand
ATACATATATATGTTTATATAGATAGATACACATGTATATATACATACATATATATATGTATATATACATATACATGTTGATATATATGTGTATATATATATATACATATATATTTATACAAATATCCGTACATGCATGTATATATGTACCTATATATTTCTACATATGTATACATATATATATATATATATATATATATATATATATATA
>NW_026384905.1:0-478 GCF_001194135.2 Octopus bimaculoides | reverse complement strand
GACACAATCGTAAAAATGTAGACAACACTGCTTTATCAACTTTAAATAGGGATCACCTACAGAAATGTCAAAGCCATGAATAAACTACCCGTGTAGGTTGTTAGCTATCAGGACAGCGTATCCTTCGAAAATTCCTGAAATTTGTCATCACTACTCTTCACATGTCCAAGCACTCTTTCCTCCTTACCACTCTTACTGTTCATTTTTGTCTCTTTGGGCTTCGATTGTCATTGCTGTCTGTCTTTACCCGACTGTTGCTATTCTCTGGACCCTTTTTCTACCCTTTTCCAACAAGTTGTAATACACTTAAGCCCTGTATACACGGCTTAAACTCGTGTTTAAATAATGAAAACGCATAAAACCTGGTAACTATAATAAACAACAAAGTTTGAAATTAGCAAATGATCTAATTGAAACAATTACAACATGACAAATCGACAAGTTTATTTCCATGATTGTAATAATATTTATTCATGTA
>NW_026384904.1:0-219 GCF_001194135.2 Octopus bimaculoides | reverse complement strand
TATATATATATATATATATATATATATATATTATGTATGTATGTATTTACGTTTATGTCTTTGTTTTGTAAGATTCATGATATGAAGCCGTTGTTTTGATAGAGATATTGTTATATTTCAAGATGATCTATATATATATTTTTTTTTTGCGAAATAAACACACGTACTATCTATTCGTTCTTCACTCGTTTATTTTTTGTTCTTGTTTTATATATGTCC
>NW_026384903.1:0-386 GCF_001194135.2 Octopus bimaculoides | reverse complement strand
ATATATATATGTATGTATGTATGTATGTATGTATGTATACATATATATATGAGTACATAGTACCACGTATGTGCACAAACAGATACACCTGTATATACATGTGTGGATCTGGGATTTTATGTGATGAGAGAAATAATTTTAAATTCGATAGAAGCTTCCAGTTTTAATATTTTTACCGTTTGGTGGTTCCATAGAGAAATACCTGACATATTGTAGATTACGCGTGCATTATGTTACAATCAAATATCTATGATTAAAGGAAAGCAATAGAGAAATATGTCTCGAAAAACATTTGTATTTTAAGAAAATAAATTACAGAGCCAAAATTAAGGACAGAAAAAGATTGAGAAGGTTAACCGAGCAAGGAAGTACTTTAGGTATATGTA
>NW_026384902.1:0-646 GCF_001194135.2 Octopus bimaculoides | reverse complement strand
ACTTGAATATATTACTAGATCCAAACCTGCAATGCAGCAGTGTATGAGACCAATAACATCTTGCAGTTCCCCTTTAGTAAGATCACCAAAGAATTTAAGGTCTCTTGAATAAGTGAAATCCTATAATACAGAAACTCCAGGGACCAAAATGTGTCAACTGGCACCAACTAACCTTCACATTTGAGGCAAGAGTATGACACTTTTCTATTTGTTTTACTCTGAAAGAAGATTTTATATCATCTCTTCAGTATCTGCCCAAAAGTTATCACTAATTCTATGACTAAAGAAAGGCTCAAAGTGGTCACAGAGAAACCAAAGAAATGAATTAGATTTGTTGAACCTCTGACTGGCAACTGCATGTCATGTCACTGCTCTGGTTAGACATGATCATCATCCTTAAAGTGACAGAACCACAGATCATGTTAGAGTTTATGGTGTCCTGGAGAAAGCATATTGAAGAAGTTATGAGAGGAAATATGCAAAGTAACAAGAATTGTTGAAGTGCTATGACAGAGATTGGAAAATATTAAAAACTTTATGTGCACTTGCTAACTTTATCAGTTAAAGCCTTCATAGGGGTACCCCAGCATGGTTGCAGTCCAATGACTGAAACAAGTAAACAAATATAGACATAAATTTATATATA
>NW_026384901.1:0-416 GCF_001194135.2 Octopus bimaculoides | reverse complement strand
TTTAATACGCCCTTATATTATTAATTATAAATTTAATATGCGTCTAAGTCCAGGCAAGTGGGTGCATGTCTATGTATATTTTAATGTGTACCACCACTTGTGTACAAGAGTAAGTACATGTGACTGTATGTATGTATGTATGTATATATGTATGTGTGTATGTTTGTATCCATGTATATTTGTATGTATGTCTGTGTGTGTGTGCGTGTGTGTGTGTGTGTGTGTGTGTATGCATATGTGTTTTAGATGGTGAGATGAATTTATAACTATAAATAAGTGTATGTATGGTTATCAGTGTGTGTGTGTGTGTATATGTTTTGTGTATGTTTTATTTTTTGTTATCACTGTATGTGTGAGTGAGCGAGTGCATATATATATATATATATATATAGATATATATATATACATATATATAT
>NW_026384900.1:0-695 GCF_001194135.2 Octopus bimaculoides | reverse complement strand
GAGAGAGAGAGAGAGAGAGAGAGAGAAAGAGAAAAGGGTAGATGAAGAGAGAGAAGGTGGAGGAGGTAGCAAGAGACTGGTTTTGGGGTGGATGGAGAAAATGTTGGGTGTACGGAGAGGGTGGGAGATGCCGTGAATGAAGAAAGAGGAGGTGGAGAGACGAGGGAGAGGAAGATGAAGAGAGAGAGAGAGAGAGGGTGAGAGACAGCTGAGATGAAGATGGAATGGGGGGGAGAGAGTAAATAGGGTGGGGAAGGAGAGAGAGAGAAAGAAGGAAATAAAGAGAGAGTAGCAGAAGAAAAAGGGGTGGGAGGTGACATGAAGAGAAAAGAGAAACAAACCAGGAGGTGGGTAGGGAGTGGGGTGGAAGCAAGGAAGGGAGCAGAGGGGTGTGAGTATGTGGAGGTGAGAGGTAAGGAGAAAAGGTAAAAGGTCAATTGATGATGAAGAGGAGAGAGAGGTGGGGAAGATGAAGTAGAAAGTATAGAGGGGGGTGAAGGATGAGGATAAGGATGAGGAAAAGGGAGAGAAAGAGAGAAGAGGAAGTGAGGGAGAGAGAAGTGTGGAGAGACTGCAATGGGAAATGGAGAGATTGATGAAGAGAAAGAAACGAGAGGAGATCGAGAAAAAGGAGAAAGAAAGAGGGTGAGTGTGTGTGTGAGTGCGTGTGTGTGTGTGTGTGTGTGTGTGTGTGT
>NW_026384898.1:0-382 GCF_001194135.2 Octopus bimaculoides | reverse complement strand
ATATATATATATATATATATATATACATATATCCGCAGGAGTGTTAGTGTGGTGAGAAGCTTACTTCTTAACCACATGGTTCTGTGTTCAGTCCCACAACGGTAACTTCGGCAATAACGGGTCGACATATATGTATATATATATATATATATATATTTGCATATGTGTCTGTGTTTGTCTCCCCACCATCACTTGACAACTAATGTTGGTGTGTTTACGTCCCCGTAACTTAGCGGTTCGGCCAAAAATAACGACATTATATATACAAGGCTTACAAAAATGTCTTGTAGCCCAATTGTCTGACTAAAAGTGGTGCTCCAGCACGGCCGCTGTCAAATGACTGTAAAAAAGTATACATTAATGCCCTGATATAGAGTTAATT
>NW_026384897.1:0-686 GCF_001194135.2 Octopus bimaculoides | reverse complement strand
TTTGAACATCTTATTTTGTCTGTAGAATCTGATTCTTTTCTCAAATCTGCGTATTCTTTGCGCTTTTGCTTGAACTTTTTATTTAAGTGTTTCATTTGCTGACATCAGTTCTCTTGAGAGTCCATATTTTCTCACGATCTTCCTGCCTTTTCTTGATCTTACACCATTTCCAGAGATTAGCTCAGTTAATATTGATATTTCCCTTCGCAATGATTCAATCTCAGTTTCAATTCTACTTCTCCAGTTTGATATTCTTTTCGAATTTGGTATTGTTGGCTTTTTGAGTATTAAACAGCGTCTTTCGATTACCTTAGCAACAGAGTAAATAATTTCATTTAATCATAAGTAATTAAATGAAATTATTTATTTATTATTATTATTATTATTATTATTATTATTATTATTATTATTATTATTATTATTATTATTATTATTCACTAGTTTTATTTTTATAGCGTGCTTTCACTTCACTACCGAGCGCAGCTCTGTGTGCCTTGGGTATGTGCTGTGGTTTGCTGTGATGCTCTTATGGCTACTGTATTGAAAGTGTTTTGCGTAGGATGCAGTGCCCAGTAGTGCAATTTTCTGTATGGTGTTTTTGTTATGTATTTGTCTGAATAATTTTTTATCATACCAAATGCACCCACTATGATAGGAATTGTTTCTGTTTTTAGATTCCACATTCG
>NW_026384896.1:0-254 GCF_001194135.2 Octopus bimaculoides | reverse complement strand
AAGGATTAATGTATATACATGTGTATGCATATATGTGTGTGTGTGCACGCTCGTGTGTATGTATATATATATGTGTGTGTGTGTGTGTGTGTGTGTGTATACATGTGTGTGTATATGTATGTATATATATACATATATACGCATACATATATACATGTGTGTAGAAGTAGGTATGTCTGCATGGGCATATATATGCATATATGTGTATGTGTGTATATATATATATATAGGTGTGTGTGTGTGTGTCAGTGTGT
>NW_026384895.1:0-248 GCF_001194135.2 Octopus bimaculoides | reverse complement strand
GAGAGAGAGAGAGAGAGATAGACAGATAGGTATGTTTATATATATACATATATGTACGTATCTACATTTATATGTATATATACATGCATATATGGGTACAGGACATAAAAAAAACGTGAACAAAATGAAAAACGAGAACATGAAAAAACAAAAGCATGGAGAACGAACTTTTTTTCGAACAACGAAAGAAACAGATGAAGAAACGAGAAAGGCAACATAAAGAACATTCCCTTCATCAGTTGTCCCCT
>NW_026384894.1:1249-1814 GCF_001194135.2 Octopus bimaculoides | reverse complement strand
TGCTAGCATGGAAGGCGGACGTTAAACGATGATAATGATGATGATGATGTTCATTCAATTTTCTACAAATCTGAAGTGCCTTTATAGAAAATTTCATGATACTAGTCTTAAAAAAAAACTAGTGTTAACTGTTTGATTAAAATCCATTCAAGGCGATGCTCCGGCATGGCCGCAGTCAAATGACTGAAAGAAGTAAAAGATTAATGAAAAATGTGGCCCCCGTTTTAAAAAAGATCCTGTTATTCTTCGGATCTTTTTTAAAACGGGGGCCACATTTTTCATTAATGTTTTACGTAGTGTTTTTGGTACCGAAAGACTTTCAAACTTCGTATACTTATCTATTTTGTGTTATAGAACAGAAAAATATTTTTGTATTCGAATTTATTTCATGTAAAAAATTGTCTTATTTCGATAATTTCAACCAATTACTGACAATTATTCAGTTGTTTACATTTACTCCTTTGGCTGATTAAGCGATGTAAAGCGTATTTAATCTCCATACCTTCGTTTTATTTGCTTTTTTTATTTTAAATTTGCTTTAACCCTAACCCTAACCCTAACCCTA
>NW_026384894.1:0-256 GCF_001194135.2 Octopus bimaculoides | reverse complement strand
GTAGGTGACCTCTCTGTTGTCACAGCCGAAGTGCGGCAATGCTGACCTTCGGTTCTCTGACCTTGATGCCTGTTCATTTCACTAACAGAAGACTTTAAGAGTTCTTTGAACTTTTTTTTTACCGTTTCCATGTTTAAATAGAATTTAGAAGGATTGGAGTGAACTGGGAGGGGTGGTGGTGTACTTACACAAGGTTTGCAAATGTCAAAGCCATGGTGGTGGTGGTGGTGGTGGTGATGACAGAGGTGGTGGTTGT
>NW_026384893.1:0-280 GCF_001194135.2 Octopus bimaculoides | reverse complement strand
TATATATACATAACAGGCTTCCACACAGATTCCATGTACCAAATTAACTCACAAGGCATTGCTTGGCCCAGGGCTATAGTAGAAAGCACTTGCTCAAGGTGCTGAGCAGTGAGACTGATACTGAGATCACATGGTTGTGAAGCAAGCTTCTTAACCACACACCCATGCCTATGTCTATCTATTTATCTATCTATCTATCTGTTTGTCTGTCTGTCTATCTATCTATATGCATATATATATGTATATATGTATATATTTTTATATATATGTGTGTATATAT
>NW_026384892.1:3692-5718 GCF_001194135.2 Octopus bimaculoides | reverse complement strand
AAATTTCGGGCCTTGTGCCCAGAGTAGAAAAGAGACACCCCAAGAATCCTGAGACTGACTAGACTGCTGAAACTGACGAAACTGCTGCAGTTTCCTGACAGAGATCAATGACAAAAGCCTTGTTTCATTTTTTAGGCCACGAAACATTTCCTCCGCTTCAATCCTTGTCAGACCTCATCAGCTGCGTCTCTAACGCAGTAACAGCAAAGGGAAATAAATGTTCAATGTTTTCTACCAGCTTACAAGATGTTCCTGTGTGAGGTCCTGGAATTCGTTGCTTGTTTTAAAACATTTTAACAACGGGCAACATTTCGGGATGATGTTTGCGTCGTTCTTCCGAGTCACAGATGAGCCTTGCGTTTTAAAACCCTGTAAACCTAACATGGGGAATATAACAGACCACATATTCAGACCTAAGCTTCTCAATCAATACTTTTTCAAACACACTTTCTACAGACAGAAATAGATAAGACAAATTGACAGAAGCATGTCAAACTAAGGCTCTTAGATAAAATTGACAAGTATTCGATCTAAATCTAGTATTAAATGTTGGTGTATGGCCAGTTTTACTTTTATTGTAATGCATAATCTTCAGTTTCAGTTTTTGAAAAATATGAATATCAATTCCGATTTTGTCTTCAACTTGAAAGCTTCTATTCTCGACTGATTCCTCGCATAGATTTGATTCTCGTTTATCATCATCAGGATATTCTAATTCGTATGCTACTTTGGTAGTTGGGAATATTTATGACTTTGTTTTCCCCCACCTCTCACCAGGCTTTTCTGACTGATGAGTTTTGTGTTATAGTAAAAAAGAATTCTAATGAACACCTGGACACCAATTCTAATAAACACCTGAATACCAAACTAACACTACTGATTGTTTACGTCTCCACAACATAGAAGCTGGTCAAAAGATGCTTTAAAAAAGTTCAGGGGGCGATTTTATTCGGCTAAACCCTTCAAAGCGATGCTCCAATCTGGCCACAATCCAATACATGACACAAGTAAAAATCGGATAAAAAAGATCGACTCAGTTGATCGAGGACCGTCTTCAAATCATCTACAAGGGTTACTATATTGGTGATTGAGGCCTCTTATGCACAAAACATTTAGTTGATATTCAGTCTTGGTTTTCCTGTTGTTGTATTCTCGAAAGATTACAAATTCCAATAAAAAAGTTCTTCGAATTCTCAGTCGAGACATCATCTGATATC
Source organism: Octopus bimaculoides (assembly GCF_001194135.2). NCBI lineage: Eukaryota > Metazoa > Mollusca > Cephalopoda > Octopoda > Octopodidae > Octopus > Octopus bimaculoides. Next base: position 4,501 of record NW_026384892.1, on the reverse strand, counting down.
GTTATTCTTTTACTTATTTCAGTCATTAGACTGCGGCCATGTTGGAGCACCGCCTTGAAGTGTTCAGTCGAACAAATCGATCCCAGTACATTTTTTTAAACCTGGTACTTATCCTATTGTACCCTCTTTTACCAAACTACTGAGTTACGGGAACGTAAACAAACCAATACCGAACGTCAAGCGAAACACAAAGACACATATAGACACACACACATACACACACACATAAAATATGCTCACTGTTTAAGCAGTAATATATATTCGGTCTACCAAATCCACTTACAAGGCGTTGGTCGATCTGTGGTTATAATAGAAGACGCTTTCCCTAGGTGACACGCTGGGGAAACTGAACCCCTAACCAAGTGATTGGGTAGCTGAGATTTTGCTACACCATCACGCCTACGCCTCTATGATTCGAACTTAGCTCGTGTGATTATTCCAACGTGGCCAAAAAACTCTGATAGACGCAACACAAATCTGTCTTCAAAAATAATGGTTCCACATTTTGGCACAAGACCAGCAATTTGGTGGGATGGGGGAACAAGTCGATTACATCGACTTCGGTACTTATTTTATTGACCCCGAAAAGACGAAAGCAAAGCCGACGTCAGCGGAATTTGAACTCAAAACGTAAAAGCAGACGAAATGCCGCTAAGCGTTTTCCACGGCTTGCTAACGATTCCGTCAGCTCACCGCCTTGAAATTTCCAAATAATGGATCGCTGATTCATTAAGTTGAATAGCATTTGTAGGATATTCTTTACATATTTGGCAACACACTGCTTTTCAATATTAACTGACATATAAATC
>NW_026384892.1:0-929 GCF_001194135.2 Octopus bimaculoides | reverse complement strand
CGAAGACTTTTGAATTTTACCATTAAGCTGTAATTAGCAGAACCATATACACGCGCACCTATGGCGGTGGGCAACTTTGTATGGGGTTCTGATGATTATGGTTCCATTACAAATCAGGCTGAAGAGAAATAGACAGTCGGTAAGATTGTTAAATTTTGAAACCGGTCCCTGTTTAATAATGTTCCTTTTCGGTGATTTTAAATGTCTTGCCCGCTTACGTTTTGGTATCACGCTATATTTCATGTTGAGAACAATTTAGGTCTTATTAGACACAAGATGTGATCTATTTCTAGCACATTGAATGTCCACGTTAGTGGTCAACGCCATATATAAAAATATATGTATGTATATATATGTGTGTATGTGTGTATATCTATGAATATATATTTGTATGTATGTATTTATATATATATATATATATATATGCACATCCATTAGTTATGACTGACTGACGCCGTCTTCCATTTCATTTCGGGAGAAAAAACTTTAAAAACAGCAACAGCACTAGCGCACTCACACACACGCATACATGCACACACACACACGCATACACACACGCACACACACACACACTCACACACACACACACACACACAGTGACAAAAGTAGAATATGCCGTCTCCAACACTCCCACCACCACACGCATAAACATACACTCACGTACACGCATTCATGTAATGATGAATATACGTGTATATGAATTTATGTATGAATCCATATATATGTTTCTGCGTATATATGTATGCGTGTATGTCAATACATGTCTATATATATATGTATATATATCTGTGCATATGTATATCTATCTATCTACATGTCTGTCTGGCTGGCTGGCTGGCTGGCTGGCTGGTTGGCTGGCTGTTTTTCTGTCTCCATGTTTGTCAGTCTGTCTATGTATGCATGTATGTATGTATGTATGTATGTATGTA
>NW_026384891.1:0-311 GCF_001194135.2 Octopus bimaculoides | reverse complement strand
TATATATATATATATATACACACATGCATATATATATATATATATATACAAGCACAACTCCAACTAAAAACATTTGTCTCCCCTTACACACACTTCCTGTTTTGACACCACATTTCCTGCTTAACACAAACTTTTAACCCTTTTTTTAAACCTAACAAAACTCTCAACTCTCATGCATCCTTATTTTTCTTATCATTATACACATGAACTACTATTGAACTTCAACAGCTCAAAAACAATATAATGTATGGGTATATTATTTTTTTCATATATTATTTTTTTATATATTATTTTCTTCATTTTGTACTTCT
>NW_026384890.1:0-300 GCF_001194135.2 Octopus bimaculoides | reverse complement strand
TCCATTATTTTCAAGTGAATGGAGATCTTTCACTTTTCACCCGTAGTTCATTATTTTCCGTAAACAATTTTTATTTATTTACTCTTGTTTTAAATTGTGGAGGAGAAAGTGAAAGATATATGTACGTATATATGAAATAGACGTGTGTATGTGAAAGAGAGAGAGAGGAAGTGAGATAGAGAAAGTGAGTGAAGAGGTGTGTTGTCATGTATACGTACATACATCAATACATATGCGTGATCTTTATTGTATGTACGTGTGCATATGTGTGCGTGAGAGAGAGAGAGAGAGAGAGAGAGA
>NW_026384889.1:0-530 GCF_001194135.2 Octopus bimaculoides | reverse complement strand
AATTTTTAATAACTTCCTTAACTTCACAAATAAATGCATGAAATTTTGATGCAAATTAAAGAATATAATGGAAATTAATATGCACAAGTCAAGTTTTACAACACCATTACATCACGTATGAAAAATGAAATCGATTAAATAGCAGCTGTTTTCGGTTTCGTGCGCCCCTGCTCTTTCCAAACATGCACCATAACACCCTTAAGAGTTTCACACCCCACTTCTCTGATTTTTTTTTATTGATGTTCTCCTTCTGTTGCACCAGGGTCTCCTCTTTGTTGACGAAAACCCTCTCTTTAAGGTATCCCCACAAGATAAACTTTGGGCTAGTCAAATATTGTAATATAGAACATTTATAAATAGAATGTCTTACAGCTGTTTCTAGGACATTCATTATATCCCTCCATCGTAGATGGTGTGAGAGGATGATTAAGCAATAGTTAGTTTAGTTAAGATCGGAAATAGAGAGTGAATGTAGGGATTTGCCTAAACAATGGATTTACAAATACAATATCCCTACATTCAATCTCTAT
>NW_026384888.1:1203-2351 GCF_001194135.2 Octopus bimaculoides | reverse complement strand
TACTTACCGTTTATTTTATTTGCGATTCGATTCTTCATAGCCAGACATGATGCGTCATTCCGTAGATACAGCTTATGGTTATAACCTAGTGCTTCTTAACTATTTTATCTCTGGACGCCTTTGTTTACTTATATTCTGGCGGAATATTTGTATTCTTAACTAGCCAGTCATATCCTAATGACGATCATATTCATAGTGAAAATTTCGCCGAAAACAGTCGCAGTAATGAAAACAGAGATCCATAATTTCATGATTGCAGGCCCGGAATGTTTTTAATTTACTCACGGAGTTAGCCTTTAGATTATAAGAATTGTTATACAAAAAAAATTGTCGAAAAATGTCACGTAAAAAGAAATCTCCGAAAACAATCACAGTAATGAAATCTTGAATCCAATATATCGGGATTGGAATTCTGATCCAAGCACACCATATGCCCCTCGATTTTATTTCACCATACGGTTTAGTAAAATTTTGGCGAAGTTTCGGTTCAGGAATTCCCACATGAGCTGGATTTTTCCATGAACTGATTTTGGAATGCACTTAACCATGGGAGAAGGCTTTTGCAATTAAAAAAAACAGTATTTTCAGGCTGTCGTTTCTAGCACATCCCCCGACTACCTTCACGCTTTTCAGTATTGTTCGCCCCCTATACACATTCGTGCTATTAAACTTTTCCTTTCCATTGTTTAATAAAATATTGGAGAGACTGGGATTTAATTTTTTGCTTCAGTCAAAACTGAGAAAATCCTACTTATGTGGATGTCCTGATAGAAAACTTCTAAGATTTGTGACGAACGTCAGAGATATGTAGCACGTTGGAGATGATTTTTTTTAACCTCCACCCCTTCTCCGGATCGGTTTTGTGGGCACTACACACTTAAAAACTATAAAAGCCCTTTTGGTAAAAAATATTTTCAGACGAAAAGGTGTGATTTAAAGGGAGATTTGGCTGTTTCTAGAATACCCAGTGACCAGCTTCCACGTTTCTGTCCCACTGACAAGTATTGATGTGTTTCAATATTTTTCTCCCCATTTCCACAAACTGCATAAACTAATGCTATTAAAACATATTTTGGGAGAAATTTATAGTTATCAACCTAACCGGTCATGGGATATGCTAGAAACAACAGCCAAATGTCTATTAAATC
>NW_026384888.1:0-1136 GCF_001194135.2 Octopus bimaculoides | reverse complement strand
CTCACTCTTTCGTCTATCGAAAAGGCTTCTATAGTTTTTAAAGTGCGTAGTCCGGAGAGCGGAAGGGGGTTAAAACATTTTTCGAGAAAATTATTTTTTTTACTAAATTTTTTACTAAAAAGATACTCCAGATCATTTTCAAGAGCACCGTGAAAGTCTGAAAAATTCGTCAAAACGGAGCAATACCAACTTATGTGTGCTACCTATCTCTGATGTCCACCAATTTTTTTCAACCCCACAAATCCTAGTATTTCCACATCGCTTTAAGACAGACAGTCCGAACCTGCAATTTGTTTATAATTTCTAACTAATTTCCAGATGAAAAGCTGTGATTTGAGGGAGATTTAGCTATTTTTAACATCCCACAAACATTTGATGTAATGATGCGGACGTAACACGGTAAGCAAGTAATTTTTAATTTTCACCCCCACCGCTCTAAGCGAGTGTGCGTAAGAAAACATTTGCTAACAGAAAAAGCATGCTATTAAATGGATTACCTTTTCGATAAGATATCAGAAGTTTTGACCTGTTACATGGTGTGCTTCAACCCAAAATCAATAGGCCGTGCACAAATTTTTAAAAGTTTTTAATTTGGAGTCGAAGTTATTTCTGAATTAAATATAATTGCAGATTCGGACTGTCTGAATTTTTAAAATGTGACTAAAAAATTCGAAAGAGTATGAATTTCAGTGTACAACACTAACATTTGGACCCTTAATATACTGTTGTGGGTCCCCAATTCATACTATTTTGCTTCCATGGACCCGAGTCGAGAAGCAGTTCAGATGCTTTATCAACAAATAGCTTTAATGTTTTTGCAAAATCAAAAGTAACCAGATTCTTGTACATGCTCTCCATGTTCGCACACCGGGAGCTTGAGGCTCGGCAGAGAAAAATTGCTAATTCTTCATGCAAATTTGGTAAAATACACTCCGGAGTCGAACAGATTATTTTCAATTAGAATTTAAGCGAACCAGCTATTTGGAATAGAGTTGCTAGTAATTGTAAACAGTTGACGCAATGCTCCCAGATAAAATGGACTAAGTTTAAACAGCGTATCAAATATTGATTTCAAATTACGGCAGAAGTCCCAGCATTCAAGGTGGGAGATGCCGATTACATAGATTCGAGTTTCA
>NW_026384886.1:0-391 GCF_001194135.2 Octopus bimaculoides | reverse complement strand
TATGTGCGTGTGTGTGTGTCTGTGTTCTATACATATCTGGACAAAAATATGTCACGTTGAAAGTCAATGTGCACAGCTATAAATATATAATGCTGTCGTCAATGTATCTCCAGCCTCAAGTCAATATTGATCCATGAGAGCAAGGATCAAAAGATATTCCGGCTGTGACCATCCCGTCTTTTATTTGTAGACATTGTGTGTGTGTGTCTTGGACAACATTTAGGGAAGGTGTCCATCTAATAATTTTTTTAAGACGTAGTGTATGAGTTAGAAGAACTTTGGCTGTTATTTCTAGCAGGTTCGAAGCAAACATCTTCATCACACTACGTGTGTATATTAGACTGACATCAATGGTGTATATATATATATATATATATGTATAGGTGTACGT
>NW_026384885.1:0-377 GCF_001194135.2 Octopus bimaculoides | reverse complement strand
TTTTGTTAAACACAATATTTTAATCATTTAGAAATATTTTTAAGTGAATGCCATTTCAAAAATGTAAGTTGTTTTGTACAGTAAGTATTTATATCTTAGCTTATTTTTAAACAGACAATATTTCAATGTTTTCTTAAAATATTTTCAAGTGAAAATCATTACAAAATTTTTTTGGCATATTTAAGAAATGTTTTAAAGTGAAAATGACTTTAAAAATACGGTAAATATTTCGTAAAAGAACCGTTCGTAACTCAGGGTGAATTAATTTTTTTCCATAGATTTTTCCGAGTGCATTCAACGTAACTCACTTCATGGGTCATGGGTAGTCTAGTGTATATCTATCTATCTATCTATCTATCTATCTATCTATCTATCTA
>NW_026384884.1:0-381 GCF_001194135.2 Octopus bimaculoides | reverse complement strand
TATATATATATATACACATGCATATATATTTATACACACATACATATACAAGCGTAAATACAGTGGGAGCTGCCTATTAGAACCATAATGTTATCAAACGTTTATTGTTATCGGAATTTTTAAGTAAACTGCTACAGAACCCGTGTAATTAGGACAGAGATCAAAAGAAAAGTGCCACAGTAAAGAAGGCGTGGTTGGCGTTTGGTGATTGTGTGTGGGTGATGGTGTCGGTGGAATCTTATGTTGGCACAGGGAGTGGACATACTGGTGCGTCACGTTTGGTGCATTAAACGTGGTTGCAGGTATTGGTGGATAGGTGTATACAAACATATCTACACACACACACACGCACACATTGATTGATAAGTTGACCGATGTGTG
>NW_026384883.1:0-887 GCF_001194135.2 Octopus bimaculoides | reverse complement strand
ATCAAAGTATCATCAGGATTTGAAAGGTTAATTCATGCATTATTTACATCTTTTAAAATGGAAACATTGTTTTTAGTTTGCGTTCTATTGTTCTCAAATATTGTAACACATGCAGGATACTTCAACAACTGTAGCCCAGCTTTGTGTTCTGATCCTCGCACAGATGGCGTACCGAAACGTTGTTCGTGTCAACCAAACTGCTACCTCTACAATGGATGCTGTTCTGACATTATTAATAAGACCACTTCTATCACAAACTACCCGACTATGAATTGCCGAAAAGCTGGTTATCACTATTGTTATCAGTTTGACCGTTGTCCATATAACCATGATGTTATTGAGTATGTTAACAACTGTGAAAATCCTGACTCAGAAGATCAACTGCAAATCATTCCTGCTTTTGGTAAAACAAGTAAAAGACTGTATAGGAACCTATATTGTGCTTTGTGTCATGGAGAGGAATTCATTCTCTGGAATCTTTTATATGAATGCGTGAAAATCATTGATGTACCTTTTGAAAATATGACAAATTATCTCAAGGACCGTTGCATGCGAACAGTAGAGCCTCAATCACATTTGATGAAATATTTGCATCGTTGTACTCCTTATATTTCGAATTGTCCTCAAGATAACAATAATAAGGAACAAATAATGGCATGTGAGTCTGATCCAATGGCATTGATATATGTAGAGACAGAACCATACTATGTAGATGGCGATCTTAAATTTCATAAAGTTTACAAAAACAAAGGTTGTGCTACATGCAACGGGTTTTCCAGTGATACGTGTAATGTGATTTATAGTGAAATAGCTGGCAGTATGCGACCTTTTGCTCTAACGATACTTTTTGATTATCATACCAATACTCTAAAGGTAACAAATAAATT
>NW_026384882.1:0-571 GCF_001194135.2 Octopus bimaculoides | reverse complement strand
GGATGCGGAAAGAGTACGGCTCTCGATTGAGTCCATGATAAAGATTGTACGACTTTCCTCTTTCTCTAGAGAAAAGAAGGCAGTATTTCTCTGCGTAATAACCATATTGAAAGACACTGTATGGAAGACGCGAGTGGAAGGGATTGCGACAGGCCATTTCATCTCCAGACGTGGGCTGGTGGATTACTTCGCCACCCACCTTTCTAGCAAGATCCGTCTGGAGAGGAGGAGCCTACCGCAAAGTGTATTTGGAAAAAGATGGACGGAAGTAGTAAGAAAGATGAGAATGCAAGAAGCCGTGTTGACACGGTCGGTCCGGGCATAGAAAAACAGAAAGGAAATCAACCGGCGAGTTAGTTCACCAACCCGAACCCTGTAAATAGTGTGAATTTAACATGTAATTTTTAACTCATATCATTCGACATTCATATCCATAAATTCATTCGTTTATAATCTTGTGTTAGAGTGTGTCTGACCCCTATATTTCCGTGCATGTCCTTGTTTGTCCCCTCAATGTATCTTTTTTTATAAGGAATAAAGAAAAGAATTTTCCAAGCATACGTCTTTTACT
>NW_026384881.1:0-276 GCF_001194135.2 Octopus bimaculoides | reverse complement strand
ATAATAATAATAATAATAATCTCCAGCGTTAGAAGCTGTGCAAAGGCAATGATAATAACAACAACCATAAGTAATATAGCGATAGAAAACAATTTATATTTTACACACGCACACATACACATCTGTTACATGCACAGAAGCATCATTGGATTAAAACAACCGTCTGTGTATCATACTTAAAGCAAATATATCGCGAAAAAGCGAAGATACATATAACTTTGGTCCAACAAACAAGAGAAGTAGAAACCAATACATTTGTATAGATATTTTAACTTT
>NW_026384880.1:0-371 GCF_001194135.2 Octopus bimaculoides | reverse complement strand
GAGTCTGAAGTTTGTGGTGAATACGATGAGAATGACAATTATAAGTGTTGTGATTATTGTATTGTGCTGATAGCACTGATTAAAAAACATAAACGACGACGCTAACAACAACAACAACAATAACAGTAGTAGTAGTAGTAGTAGTAGTAGTAGTAGTAGTAGTAGTAGTAGTAGTAGTAGTAGTAGTAGCAGCAGCAGTAGTGGCAATAATAGTAATAAGTGATGATGTTGATGAAGATTATTATCTTAACGATGATGGTGTTGATTACACGAAACGAGATGAAAGATGGAGGCTGTGATTATTGAAATAATGATGGGCTCTAGTGGTGGTAGTAGTAGTAGTAGTAGTAGTGGTAGTAGTAGTAGTAGTA
>NW_026384879.1:0-271 GCF_001194135.2 Octopus bimaculoides | reverse complement strand
CTGTCTGTCTGTCTGTCTGTCTGTCTGTCTGTCTGTCTGTCCGTCTATCTGTCTGTCTATCGATCTATCTATCAATCTATCTATCGATCTATCTATATATCTCTCTGTTTGCCTGTCTGCGCGGTTTTCATTATTACGATAGCCCTACTGTAACCATGGTAACGACCCATATTAGTAGATAGCGGCCATATTTGTAGTGTTTTGTAAATAAAGACTTTGCGGATTCATTGTCCTGTCTGCCCCCCTTCTCTCTGTCTCTGTCTCTGTCTCT
>NW_026384878.1:0-485 GCF_001194135.2 Octopus bimaculoides | reverse complement strand
GTGTGTGTGTGTGTCTTAAAATATTTTCACTTATTTTCCGTTCATTTACTTATTTCTGTCTTGGGTCTTTTTATAATTCTTGCTGCTGTCAATACCGCTCGTTATTTCTCATTTATTTCAACGAAATCCACTCAAACAACCCAGTAAACAAACAACTCCACCATTAATTACAATGACTCAGCATTTTACGGCCAACAGAAATAGTTAGAAGCTGATATTAATCCTGTGATAATAATAATATTGACGTTGCTCTTTCTAGCGGTCTTCTCCTTGTTGCTGTTCTGGTTGTTGTTGTCGTTGGTGGTGGTGGTGGTCGTTGTGCTGGTGGTGATGTTGCTATAACAGTTTGAGAAAACGTACGTAATGATGAGAGGTGCTGACCACTAGCTTATATATATACGTGTTTGTGTGTGTGTGTGTGTGTATACGTGTATGTATATATATGTATATGAATGCATCTCTCGCTCTCTCTCTCTCTCTCTCTC
>NW_026384877.1:0-514 GCF_001194135.2 Octopus bimaculoides | reverse complement strand
AGAGAGAGAGAGAGAGAAAGCGACAGAGAAGGAGAGAGAGAGAGAGAGAGAGAGCAACAGAGAAGTAAAGGGAGAGGGAGAGAGCGACAGAAGAAAGGCAGAGTGAGAGAGGGACACACACGGAGCGACAGACAGACAGAGAGAGAGAGAGAGACAGCGAAAGGCAGGGAGAGAGAGAGAGACAGACAGAGAAAGAGACACAGACATCGTTTCAGTTCTAATTATTGTTGCTGCTACTGCGGCTACTACTACTACTGCTTCTGCTGCTGCTGCGGCCACTGCTTCTGCTACTGCGGCTACTACTACTGCTTCTGCTGCTGCTGCGGCTACTACTACTACTGTTTCTGCTGGTGCGGAAACTGTGGCTACTGTTGCCACTACTCCTACTACTGCCACTGCTGCTTCTGCCAGTGGTTAGCCCTAGACCCCTAAATTCTCCAGCCCCTTTTTTCATCTCTAATCCCCTTTCATAGCTCTTTCATTCTGTTCGAGCCTCACGGCCATTCTAGAGGGT
>NW_026384876.1:0-494 GCF_001194135.2 Octopus bimaculoides | reverse complement strand
CACACACACACACACACACACACACACACACACACACACACGCAGAGGTACAGTGAGTGAGCCAGAGACAGACAAATATATAATATAGCACAATATACCATATGTGTATGTATATGTTTTACCTACACGTACGTGCGTCTCACTACGAATGGCTTTATAGATGATATAAACTACATGCATATATATACATATATATATATGCTCATCTCTCTACAGAGATCTTTTCCTTCGTAAGTACTCAGCTCCACCGTTTCCTCTCTGCTGAACTGCTACAGGAAGAATTAAATTTCCCCTTGGCCCCTAACTTTCTTCTCTGCTCCCCTTTCTTCTCATCACCCAAATTTTTCTGATCAAGAACCAATCTCCGAAACGTCAAAGCACCTTTACCCGTTTCTTTTCAAGCATTAAACTAACAGCTTCTTTGTAAAATATATGTCCCCTCTGTTCTGCTTTTCTTGTGTCTTGTTCATTCATCACATATATATATATATATA
>NW_026384875.1:0-669 GCF_001194135.2 Octopus bimaculoides | reverse complement strand
ATATATATATATATATATATATATATATATATATATACCACATATAACAAAAATATGCAAATGTGCATATACAAATTCCTGCTCACTCTTACGCCTAATTAGACTAACATCAGCTATGCTGTAATACATACTACCTATAAATAATCTATAATTTGCAGTATATTTCAAAACATGTATTATATATTGTTTTAAGATTCTTAATCTAATCTACCGTTTCCTATTTGCGTCATCATCAATTCCTTAGGTATTTGTAATACATAGTTTATTTATAGAGGTCTGCCATATATGGATGCCGGTGTTCTCATGTTGCAGTCTTACCTCAGGTGTAAAATAATTTAATTTTTATTAGATTAGATTCTTCTTTTTGTTCAAAGGCTACAGTTTTATTTTCCTCTGATAAATTTGAAGTATACTGCTATATATATATGTATATATATATATATATATACAAATGTACACACACAGACACACACACACACAGACACAGACACAGACACACACACACAGACACACACACACATGCTCACATCTATTTATCTACTTATCTAACTAGACATCTCTACACTCGTATATACAATTTATGGGTTTTCTATGTATATACATGATGTATCTCTCTCTTTATGTGTGTGTGTGTGTGTGTGTATGTATATATATATATATACATACACA
>NW_026384874.1:0-399 GCF_001194135.2 Octopus bimaculoides | reverse complement strand
ACACACACACACATACGTATGTATGTGTGTATCAATAAATTGTGCCTCTATATATGCATATGCGTAGATATATACAATTTTATATAACTGTGTATGTATTAGGCATATACATACCCACACACATGTATCTACATATATACACCTATGTGTGAGCATTCTTTCCTTCTTCCTTCCTTATATTTCCATGCCTTCCATTTCTTGACTCTACGTGTTTCTATCTTTCTGTATCTTTTTGTGTTTGCGTTGTCTGATTCTCATTCGCTTATCTGCAGCTCGTATAATATTTATCTGCTTCTGCTCAACCAGCCAACCAGCCAGCCTCGTATCTATTCATTTAAAACCCTGACTCCAACACCACCACCACCATCACCACCACCACCACCACCACCACCACCACCA
>NW_026384873.1:0-259 GCF_001194135.2 Octopus bimaculoides | reverse complement strand
AGATAGATAGATAGATAGATAGATAGATAGATAGATAGATGTGTGTTTGCGCGTGCGCGTGTGTGTTTGTGTGTGAATGTGTGTGTTTGTGTGTGTGTATGTGTGTTTGCTTTCAGTTATGTTCGTTTGTATATGTAACTAATCATGATTTTATGCGTATACAGTTATATATGTTCGTGTATTTTCTATTGAATTGATTTCTATACTTTACCTCTATTGGTTCGATTGACTTCTACTGACATAGCATTTCAAATGTTTG
>NW_026384872.1:0-263 GCF_001194135.2 Octopus bimaculoides | reverse complement strand
AAAAAAAAGGAACAAGACATATCAATAATCTACTTTCGAAACATATGATGGAAGTAGAAATGATTTGAATAACACCCGCGTTTCACTCCATTTCTTAATGTATCCATGTTATACAAAAACATTTCAGTTAACCCTAGAATTTCTACCCATATAAGGAGGCTGTAACATCTTCGGCACTTATGTGAATTTTTGCTACCTTGGTAACTATTTATTTATTTTTTCCTTATTATTTGTACACTTTGAAAACATATACATACACACAC
>NW_026384871.1:0-348 GCF_001194135.2 Octopus bimaculoides | reverse complement strand
ACCTCAATACAGTGCAACTGCACTCGCGCGCACAGAGTTTGTCACTCCCCTTGTTGTTGTTGTTGTTGTTGTTGTTGTTGTTGTTACCATATCGTTGTCCTTGTTGTTGATGCCTGTAGTCGTGTGTAGGTATTGGCGCGGGTGCCGTAGGTGAACGGTGGTGTCATGATTTAATAGGGAAACGTCGCAGATATCCTCACAAACGCTGAAAGAGACTTTGGTAGGGAAGGAACAGACCTGGAGAAAGGGAGCTAGACGAGATTGAGGTGGATGGAGATCGACAAAGGGATCTATCTTCTTACCTGACTAGCTACCTACCTACCTACCTACCTACCTACCTACCTACCT
>NW_026384870.1:0-218 GCF_001194135.2 Octopus bimaculoides | reverse complement strand
ATATATATATATATGACAGGCTTCTTTTTGTTTCCGTCAACCAAATCCACTCACAAGACTTTGGTCGATCCGAGGCTATAGCAGAGGACACTTGCCTAAGGTGCCACACAGTGGGACTGAACCCAGAACCATGTAGATGGGAAACAAGCTTCTTACCACTCAGCCACTCATATATACAGGGGTTGGACAAAATAAGGGAAACACCTAGCATCATAGCA
>NW_026384869.1:0-1535 GCF_001194135.2 Octopus bimaculoides | reverse complement strand
TTTTCAACACCCATCTAGCTTATATTACCCATCGAGACTTCAAAACGAATAGTGATTTTGCAAAAATGAAAACTTAAAAGTGTCTAAAATTGACTGGAAATCACGAAATGAGCATTTTCAAGTTTTGTTGCTTTTTCATGGTTATTTGCCAAATTTTGTGACTTTGTGTATTCTGAAAACGGTTGTGACTTCGATGAAAGCTTTCATAAATATTATGTTTTCAACACTCATCTAGCTTATATTACCCATCTAGACTTCAAAACGAATAGTGGTTTTGCAAAAATGAAAACTTTAAAGTGTCTAAAATAGACTGGAATTCACGAAATAAGCATTATCAAGTTTTTTTGTCTTTTCATGGTTATTTGCCAAATTTTGTGAGTTTGTGTATTTTGAAAACGGTTGTGACATAAATAAACGCTTTGAGAAATATAATGTTTTCAACACCCATCTAGCTTATATTACCCATCTTGACTTCAAAACGAATAGTGGATTTCCAAAATGAAAACTACCTAAAAGTGACTAAAATCGACTGGAAGTCACGAAATAAGCATTTTCAAGTTTTGTTGCTTTTTCATGGTTATTTGCCAAATAAGCATTTTCAAGTGCTTTTTTTCTAGCCTATTTAAACCCACTAGGCTTCAAAATGAAAAGAGATTTTTTCTAGCCTCTATTAACCAACTAGACTTCAAAATCCAAAGTGCTTTTTTGTTGACTATATTAACCAACTAGACGTCGAAATGAAAAGTGGTTTTTATCTAGTCTATATTAACCCACTAGACTTCAAAATGAACAGTGCTTGTTTCTAGGCTACTTAAACCCACTAGACTTCAAAATGAAAAGAGATTTCTTCTAGCCTATATTAACCCACTAGACTTCAAAACGAATAGTGCTTTATTCTAGCCTATATTTACCCACTAGACTTCAAAATGAAAAGTGCTTTTTTCTAGCCTATATTATCCCACTAGGCTTCGAAATGAAAAGTGGTTTTTGTGTAGCCGATATTAACCCACTAGAATTCAAAATGAACAATGCTTTTTTTTAGCCTATATTAACCCATAAGACAGTGCTTGTTTCTAGCCTATTTAAACCCACTAGACTTTAAAATGAAAAGAGATTTTTTCTAGCCTATATTAGCCCACTATTTTGAAAACGGTTGTGACATAAATGAACGCTTTGAGAAATATAATGTTTACAACACCCATCTAGCTTATATTAACCATCCAGACTTCAAAACGAGTAGTGGTTTTGCTAAAATGAAAACTACCTAAAAGTGTCTAAAATCGACTGGAAATCACGAAATAACCATTTTCAAGTTTTCTTGCTATTTGCATGGTTATTTGACAAATTTTGTGAGTTTGTGTTTTCTGAAAACGGATGTGACTTCCATGAACGCTTTCATAAATATAATGTTTTCAACACCCATCTAGCTAATATTACCCATCTAGACTTCAAAACGAATAGTGGTTTTGCAAAAATGAAAACTGTAAAGTGTCTAAAATAGACTGGAAATCACGAAATAAGCATTATCAAGTTTT
>NW_026384867.1:0-444 GCF_001194135.2 Octopus bimaculoides | reverse complement strand
GGGTCGATAAATTAAGTACCAGTGAAACACTGGGGTCAATGTAAACGACTTGTCTCCTCCTCACAAATTTGAGGCCTTGTGCCTACAGTAGAAATTATTATTATTATTGTTGTTGTTGTTTTGGTTAGAGCGGCGAGCTGGCAGAATCGTTAGGACGCCGGGCAAAATGTTTAACGGTACTTCGCCCGTCTTTTTGTTCCGAGTTCAAATTCTACCGAGGCCGACTTTACCTATCATCCTTTAGGGGTCGGTAAAAGAAGTGCCAGTTGAGCAGTGGGCTCGATTTAATCGATATAACCCCTCCTCCGAAATTGTTGGCCTTGTACTAAAATGTGAAACAAATATTGAGAGAGCCTCCATTCATCCATATCAACTAACGTTTTCTCCCCGGTGTAGATGTATCTCCCCAGGGGATTTCATGAGGCACCTCGTTAAAATAAACTC
>NW_026384866.1:0-282 GCF_001194135.2 Octopus bimaculoides | reverse complement strand
ATATATATATATATATATATATATATATGTATATATATGTGTATTTATATGTATATATATCTATGGGTATACATATATGTATATACATATACATACATATGAAATTATATGTACATATACATATATATATGTACACACATATATATGTGTGTTTGTATGTATGTGTGTGTATATATATGTATGTGTGTATACATATCTATGCGTTTACATATATGTATATATACATATACACACAAGAAATTATATGCACACACACACACACACACACACACACACACACAC
>NW_026384865.1:0-282 GCF_001194135.2 Octopus bimaculoides | reverse complement strand
AGAAAAAAACCTAGTCAATAGACTATATATTATTCATATAACTACATACAATGTACATTTAAACCCATAACAGAGATGTCCATGATAGGACATCTAACCCGCTAGAAGGAGCAGTGATTCAAAGCTTAGGAGGACACTGGCATTTTCTTTTTAGGGTAAGGAGTAAACAGTATAGACAGTAAATATGGATGATATAGTTATACAATTTCTTAGGGTTTGGTGACAAACTACAATAGGGGGTTTCTCTACTAGCAGACCTGTTTATAATGGAACAGGGGAAGT
>NW_026384864.1:0-345 GCF_001194135.2 Octopus bimaculoides | reverse complement strand
ATACACATACATATATATGTACAATTTTGTATTTGCTGATTGCTTGCTGTTTTTTTTCTTTTTGTTTTAGTTTTTTTTTTTCAGTTTATGTTCAGAGTTATAATTGCTCTAAGATAGACTTGTAGTATTTATTATGCATTTAAGCAGTACACTTTAGGCATGAGTAGAATATAAAACATCTGAATTGAAAGTAAATTATGAGTAGTGTTTTTAGATATGTTGAGGCCAGTATCCTGAGCTTAGAAAATACCAAGATATATTTTTTTGTAAAATAGTTATTGTAAGCACAAACATTCACACCCTTTCTCTCTCTCTCTCTCTCTCTCTCTCTCTCTCTCTCTCTCT
>NW_026384863.1:0-274 GCF_001194135.2 Octopus bimaculoides | reverse complement strand
TATATATATATGTGTGTGTGTATGTATGTATATATATATATGTATATATAGTTCTCCAACTTTAAGCCATTAGAATTTGTTAGTATTTTAGTTATATACTACCTGATATTATTCTCAGTTAGATATTCATATACATATATAGAATATATATTTAATAGGTGTAGGCGTGGCTGTGTGGTAAGAAGCTTGCATGGTACCTTGGGCAAGTGTATTCTACTATAGCTTTGGGCTGATCAAAGCCTTGTGAATGGATTTGGTAGACAGAAACTGAAAG
>NW_026384862.1:0-378 GCF_001194135.2 Octopus bimaculoides | reverse complement strand
ATATATATATATATATATAACATATTTAGCATATATACCATATATGTATGTATGTATATATATGTATATATACATATAACTTGTTTAAGAGCCAAAATATGAAAACAAAATAGATATATACTATAGTTTTATAGCCCATGTATATAAGTATATTTATACATGTACGTTACGTATATTTCACACATATGTGCATGTGTGTGTGTGGGTATGTGTGTGTATGCACGTGTATGTATGCATATGTATGTATTCGTATATATGTATGTATGTATGTATGTACGTATAGATAGATAGATAGATAGATAGATAGATAGATACACATGGATAGCTTGGTAAATATAGCTATAAACGTATATGTGTATTTACATATACATGGATATG
>NW_026384861.1:0-201 GCF_001194135.2 Octopus bimaculoides | reverse complement strand
ATAATTCCTGTACATCACCTCCAAACCTTCCAATATATGTATATATATATGTATGTATATATATATATATGTATATATACGTATGGATATATATACGTATATGTACATATGTATATATATATATGTATATGTACATATGTATATGTATACAAATGTATGTGTATGTGTGTGTATATATATATGTGTGTTTGTATATATGAA
>NW_026384860.1:0-304 GCF_001194135.2 Octopus bimaculoides | reverse complement strand
TATTATTATTATTATTATTATTATTATTACTATTGTTGTTGTTGTTATTGAAGGCGGTGAACTAGCAGAATCGTTAGCATGCCGGGCGAAATGCTTAGCGGTATTTCGTCTGCCGCTACGTTCTAATTTCAAATTCCACCGAGGTCGACTTTGCCTTTCGTCCTTTCGGTATCGATTAAATAAGTACCAGTTATGCACTGGGGTCGATGTAATTGACTTAATCCCTTCCTCCAAATTTGAGGCCTTGTACTTCCAGTAGAAAGGATTATTATTATTAATATTATTATTATTATTATTATTATTA